>NC_057712.1:114256024-114290486 GCF_004010195.1 Chiloscyllium plagiosum | reverse complement strand
ATTAAACTCCATCTGCCACTTCTCAGCCCATTGGCCCATCTGGTCCAGATCCTGTTGTAATCTGAGGTAACCCTCTTCGCTGTCCACTACACCTCCAATTTTGGTGTCATCTGCAAACTTACTAACTGTACCTCTTATGCTCGCATCCAAATCATTTATGTAAATGACATAAAGTAGAGGGCCCAGCACCAATCCTTGTGGCACTCCACTGGTCACAGGTCTCCAGACTGGAAAACAACCCTCCATCACCACCCTCTGTCTTCTACCTTTGAGCCAGTTCTGTATCCAAATGGCTAGTTCTCCCTGTATTCCATGAGATCTAACCTGGTTAATCAGTCTCCCATGGGGAACCTTTTGAACGCCTTATAGATCACATCTACTGCTCTGCCCTCATCAATCTTCTTTGTTACTTTTTCAAAAAACTCAATCAAGTTTGTGAGACATGATTTCCCACGCACAAAGCCATGTTGACTATCCCAAACCAGTCCTTGCTTTTCCAAATACATGTACATCCTGTCCCTCAGGATTCCCTCCAACAACTTGCCCACCACTGAGGTCAGGCTCATCGGTTTATAGTTCCCTGGCTTGTCTTTACCGCCCTTCTTAAACAGTGGCACCAGGTTTGCCAACCTCCAGTGGCACCTCACCTGTGACTATCGATGATACAAATATCTCAGCAAGAGGCCCGGCAATCACTTCTCTAGCTACCCACAGAGTTCTCGGGTACACTTGATCAGGTCCTGGGGATTTATCCACCTTTAACCGTTTCAAGACATCCAGCACTTCCTCCTCTGCAACCTGGATATTTTGCAAGATCTCACCATCTATTTCTCTACAGTCTATATCTTCCATATCCTTTTCCACAGTAAATACTGATGCAAAATATTCAATTAGTATCTCCCCCATCTCCTGTGGCTCCACACAAAGGCCGCCTTGCTGATCCTTGAGGGGCCCTATTCTCTCCCTAGTTACCCTTTTGTCCTTAATATATTTGTAAAACCCCTTTGGATTCTCCTTAGTTTTATTTGCCAAAGCTATCTCATGTCCCCGTTTTGCCCTCCTGGTTTCCCTCTTAAGTATACTCCTACTTTCTTTATACTCTTCTAAGGATTCACTCGATCTATCCTGTCTGTACCTGATTGGGACCCAGGTTCAAATCTTTGCCACAGCAGATGAATTAAATTAAAAATCTGGAATAAAGTTTAATAATGAACATGGATCCATTTTTGGAAAAAAAATCTGGTCACTAATATCCTTTAGGGCAGGAAACTGCCATCCTTACCTGGTCTAGTCTACATGTGACTTCAGACCCACAGCAATGTGGCTGACTCTTAAAAGCCCTCTGGGCAATAAAAGCTGGTCTGTCCAGCAACACCCTAATTCTGATGAATTAAAAAACTAACACTACTTTGGTTATAAATGTCTTTATTCAAGTCAATAAATAAATGCACTATATTATCTACTGTTTTCTACAAACCTATCTTGCTGAAGGGATAGCTCTTTTACTCCAAGGTTAGCTCAGTATATCTGAGATTCCCATTTGTTTTTACAATATGACTGAAGCTCAATGCTTATGTGGGAGGAACCTTAGAAATGACACACAATTACTTGCCTGGATGCACGCAGCTTCAACAATACTCAGTGTTTCACAATCCAAATAGGGGTCTTTCATTTTCACATCCAAATGGACCTTTGTCTATGATGTGACAAATATTTAGTGGACTCTATACAGCACATCTGCTCTTTAGTTTTGGAAGCAGGAATATCCTAAACCAATCAGTAAGTCAGCCAGTCAGCCCAGAGTCACAGTTTCTGGATTTAAAGATAATTTAAATTTAATTTAAAGGTTTAAAGATAGATTTGCTTTAGAATTCAATTTTATATTGATCTGAACAGGAGAAATTTTTGCATAAGGTTTAATTCACTCTGTAACGTTATTCTAATCAAGTAGAGTCATTGTACACTTGCCAGAGATAATGAAATACTCAGTTTAATATTTTCCCAGTTCCATTCCTGTAGTTTTTGTGCTAATTAAAATTGTATTGTGCTGGGGGATCCAAGATGGCGGCGATCTAGGAAGATTGTGTTGCAGAGCTCCGCACCACATCATGAGCAGGACAAGGTCCTGACTCACCCTACCCAGAGCATCGCGATATCCTGGGACTCTAGAAAGGTTGCGGTGTCCCAGAAAACTGTCAGAGAGCAACTTACCTTGGTTTTCATCGTCCAGGAATGCCGAAGGGAGGAAGTATGTCAGAGGCCAGGCCCACGGCCCAGTCTGCAGGATTCTCGGACTCCATATCTTACCAGGCCCTGATGAAGGAGTTCGCGAAATCTCACAAGGTGTTGGGCAAGCAGATGAAGGAGAAGCTGGCCCCGATCTCTATCAGGTGGGCAGAAGTGGGTACTGCAGATGCTGGAGATTAGATTCAATATTCGAGTGGTGCTAGAAAAGCCCAACTGGTCAGGCAGCATCCAAGGAGCAGGAAAAAAATCGATGTTTTGGGCTTTTCCAGCACCACTCTAACCCCGATCTCTCTCATGCTACAGAAGCACAAACAGCAGCTGGGAGACCTGGAGAAAAGGACAGATGAGGTTGAACACAGAATCACAGTGATGGAAGCTGATACCAGTTCCTTCGAGGATAGGATCCAGGCCCTGGAGATGCAGGTCCGTAATTTGCTTGACCAGGTGAATGACCCCGAACTGGGGCAGGAGAAAAAATATTCAGATCATCAGTCTGCCGGAGGGTAAGGAAGGTGAGTGGCCAGAAGAATTTATTGAGGACTGGGTGTCAAACTTCCTTAACTTGGAAGCTGGAATGGGAAGCTTGAAGATTGAGAGGGCTCGCCGGGTCACGGCGCTGAGATCAGGTCTGGACCAACGTCCTCGTCCTATCTTGGTGCAGGTTCATCATTGTAGAGATAGGGAGAGAACAGTGGAAGCTTCCAGAATCCAGATGAAGGATCCGAAGGCCCTAGTTTACGAGGACTTTAAGATCATATTCTTCCAGGACTTCTCAGCGGCGGTGATCCGGAAAAGAAAATCCTACGACGGCATCAAGAGAAGACTGAGGGAGCTCGGGATTCAGTAACTCTCTCAGGTATTCGGCAGTGCCTCAGATCATCTAAGATGGATCTGTACACCATTTGACACACCAGAGAAGGCAAGAGACTTTGTGGACAAATTAACTTAACTGAACAATTTAGTATGTACAAATAGTAGTGTTGTTTGGTTTTGTCTTTACTTTTAAAAATAAGAGGAAGTCCAGTCAGGACTTTCTTTTCCTTTTTTTATTGGTAATAATTTGGTTTAAAATATTCTCAGGGGCAGTTGGGATGTGTACTTTCAATTTCTAAGTTACATCAAATGATGGGAGGGGTACTTAACTAATTTTTCAAAATTTCTTTTCTCACAGTTATTTCATGGGGTATTTTCTTTCTTTTCTGCTTGTGTTGCGGCTCTAGCTAGGAGGAGGGAAAATGGTTGGGATGGCTAGATGCTTACTTATGGGTAGTTTATACCTAGTTCAGGTATTTAAATGCCCAGGCTGCAGTATTGGCAGCAGGATGGGTAATTGCCCCCTTTGGGCAGCGGATGAGTTCCCCTATTCAGTGCCATTGGCACTTTATATGTTGGTTTGTTTTTTGTTGTACATAACCATTGATAGCATTGTAGGTTTGTTAACTGTAGTGGTTTTAGTTTACGTAGTTCTTATGTTCAATGGATCTTGTGACACTAAGGCTCCGTGATTTGTAATTCAAGTTCCTCCTCTCTGGCATCTAAATGTTACTGCAGAAGGTTAGGGCTAATGACTTGATTAAATGGTGTAGCTGGAACATCAAGGGGAGTCACTCACCAATTAAGAGGAAAAGGTACTCTCGAGTCTTAGGAAAATGGTGGATATTGCTTTATTACAGGAAACACATTTGGATGATAGAGAGCATTTAAAACTCCAGCAGAATGGCTTAGATTGGGTTTACTTTTCATTTTTAATACCAGAAGTAGGGGAGTGGCTATATTGGTTAGGAGGAATCTCCTATTTAAGTTACCAGAGTGTGTTAAAGACACACACATGGGAGGTTTGTAATTTTCAAAGCCCTGATGAACGGGAAAGAATATGGTGTTTTAAAAGTTTCTTGCCCATCCCCTCAAATTTCTGGTAGATGTGTTCTCTAAACTGATCAGTCTCGAGTCCTGGTGTATCATTAAAGGAGATTTTAACTGTAGTTTGACCAAGGCAGCCGAGAAGGCCTACCTTGACAGGCCCTTGGTCAAACTACAGAGGATTACAGCGCTGTGGTCTGTATTGAATTCCGTGCTCACGCAGACAGCAAAGAAGGAGCTTACTGTGGCAAAATCAAGATGATAGGAGCATGGTGTCAAGCTGGGTAAGTACCTAGCATATCTCAACAGGAGAAGGAGCGCCCCTCAAGCCATTACATTGATTGGGGAAGGGTTTGGGAACCTAACATGATTCCAAAAAGATTAATGCGGCATTCCAGAGATTTGACTCTGAATTATACCAATCTGAGGGGTGTGCCAAGATGGAGCCTTTTTTCAAGGATCGAGTTCCCGGGCGTGACCTCTGAACAAGAGTCTTTTCTCAATGCCCCCTCATCAGAGCAAGAAGTGAAGGAGGCTATGAAGCAGCTTCAGAGTGGAACGGTGCCTGGTCCTGAAGGACGCCCAAGCAAATTCTATAAGGAATTTATAAGCATATTGCCAGGCCCAATGCTCAACATGTTCAATGACTCGTAGAGTCATGATCATCTTCCACCATCTCTAAGAGAGGCCAACATTTCACTTATTCTTAAAAAAGGAAGGTCCCGGAGGTCTGTGCTTCTGACATGCCCATTTCACTCTTAAATGTTGACTTTAAAATCCTCTCTGAGACTCTTGCATTAAGGCTGGAGACTGTGTTACCTTCTATTGTTAAAGAGTACCAGGTGGGCTTCATAAAGGGCCACAAATCCTCCAATAAAGTTAGGAAGCTGCTTAATGTAATTCAGCAACAGGGATTAGTGATTTCTCTCGATACAGAGAAGGCATTTGACCGAGTTGAGTAGCCGTACCTTTTTTATACTCTGGAGCGGTTTGGCTTGGGTGAAGCCTTTATAAAATGGGTAAAGGTTCTCTCCAGTGACCCTCTTGCTGCAGTCATCACCAATGGGGTGCGATCAAGCAATTTTAGGGGCAGCTGGCAGGGCTGTGCCCTTTCGCCACTGGCTTTATATTGGTGATTGGCTTCCGCCAATGGTTCATTCATGGGGATCCCAATGTATCGGCTCCTGAAGTGGGGTCAAAATTACATAAGATTTCTTTGTAGACGGACGATGTCCAGATTCTTTTATCAAACCCAGCAGTTTTGGTGCCTTGCCTGATATAATGCATCAGTGCACTTGGCGCCTTTTCAGGGTATATGATTAATTTTGCAAAATAAGTGGCTGTGCCTATGGGTGGTCGTACGAAGGTGCTAGGTCTTAAATGGGAATCGAGAATCGCCCTCAAGTAGTCACAGGGGGTCTTTTGTATTTGGGCATATTCATCACTCCAGTTTTTGATCAGTTGTTTAAAGCTAATTTTGTTCAATTATTCGACAAAATCAAACAAGACCTTCAAGGATGGGAGACACTTCCAATCTCATGGTTAGGTTGCATAGGTAAATATTAAGGTAAATATTCTCCCCAGTTTGTTAAACCCTGTACAGATGCTCCCCCTGATTTTCAATAAGCAAACATTCTGGAGCCTGAATGGCTGGTTCAGCTCTTTTATTTGGCATCGTAAGCGGCCCCTTACTAAATTAGCTAAACTGCAACTGCCTCACAGACTGGGGGGAAAGTGGATCTCCCGGACATTAAAAACTATCAGCTAAGCTCACTTTTATCTTGCGTGAGTGATTGGGCTTGTGGGGACCCTCTTTCAATATGGCTAGATATCAAAACCTCAAAGGCAAGGTGCCCCCTTACTAGTTTGCTGTTTTTGGACAAAATGAGGACAGTTACGGAATATTACCACAACCCAATAGTTATCAATACTACTGTTAAAACATGCAGGGCAATTCGGCAGAGGGAAGGCAATATTGACAAAATGTCTTTTCTCACACCTACAGTGGGTATACTGGGTTTTCAACCAGGGATGATAGATTAAGGATTCAAACATTGGGCAGGTAGGGGTGTGTCTTGCATGGGTGATTTATTTGAGTAAGGCACAATAATGTATTTTGATCAGTTAGCACTGCAATACAAGCTATCTAACAGGAACCTCTTTTGGGTTTTTTTTAAAAGTTAGGGATTTTATTCAAAAAAAAGACTATACCCTTGACTGATCCTTACAAATCTGACATAGAGAGGAGGGCACTCAGAGAACCCTCAGAGGAGTTCGATCGACTTTGCAGGGTGTGGGAGAGAGAGCTAAGCACTGAAGTCACCTCCTCAGTGGCATGGAAAGATATTTGGGAAAACGCAAGTTATCAATTTGCAACAGGATCCATGCCTTACAGTTAAAGATTCTCCACAGGGTTCACTTGGCTCTGGATCGGTTGTCAAAATTTAAAACAGGGGCATCTTCAACAGGCCTCAAGTGTAAGGTTGTTACGGGCACTCTTACCCATTGTCTCTGGTCCTGAGGGAGGATTCAAACATTCTGGAGGGCTATGACAGGTGCAATGACGGGGAATTTGGGTGTAAAGGTAGAGAAGGACTCAATCTCTCCTCTTCTTAGCCTGCCCAGTGTGTTCCCTGTAGATGCGCATAAGGGAAAAACTTTTCAACATCCTCACTTTCTGTGCAAGAAAGAATATAATGTTAGGTTGGGTGTCCGAAAATCCCCTGGGCTTGTCGGGTTGGTGTCAGATTGTTATGGGGCATATCCCCTTGGATTTTCTGACACGTATGGTACACCACAAAACTGAGAATTTCTATAAGACATGGGGGCCCATTCTGCACTATCTGGACACAGATTTGTCTGCCACACCAATAAGGGCTTTTATATAGCTTTTTAAGTGCTATATCCAGACAGGAGGAACTGTGAAAACCAATGCTCCTGATATCCAAGAGTTAGTGTTTTGTTTTGCTGACCATTATTATTATTTATTAGGTTGTTGTTAGCTATTATTTATTTACTTAAGTAGTTGTTTGGGTTTTTTCATTTTTTCAATACATATTTACACATTTGCACATGAGGGCAGTTTGGGTTTTAAACTTTTTTTGGTCTTCTTGCTTTGTAATATTTAGAATTGTATTGTTTTGTATTTGTTGTAATATTAATTAATGATGGAGTTGGGGAAGTAGAAGATACGGATTCAAACTGGAGTTGGGTGAAAACTGGGAAGGGGTGCAAACTAATTGATTTGCAACGGTCATTTTCATGAGACAGTAAAAAGACATTACAGACCTAAAATTTGAGAAATAGCTAAAGACTGCTTTTAAAATTGATGGCTGTGAGAAGGACAGCAAGAGGAAAAATAACAAACTTCAGTTCAATCAAAACGATACAATAAGCTAAAGGCACAGAAGAGGAAGCCGAACAAGGGACTGGGGCGGTACTCCAGATTCCTCACTGCAGATAAGCAGTAAATGGAGTTTACAGAGATGGTGAAGCGACATGAACTGGCTGTTGTGGAAGAAGGATTTGCTGTTGAGCATGATATTGTTGGATGTGGCGAATGGCAGTGAACGCTATATTGGACAAAAGTCAGAGGCAGGACACTGCTACTAAGGTTGTTGAAGATTGAAAATTATTATCCAAATATGAATGACCAATAATAATTTTAAATATTGCATTAAATTCTGATTTACAAGGATGTTGCTGGTATTGGAGGGTTTGAGCTATAGGGAGAGGCTGAATAGGCTGGGGCTATTTTCTCTGGAGCGTTGGAGGCTGAAGGGTGACCTTATCGAAGTTTATAAAATCATAAGGGGCTTGAATAGGGTGAATTGCCAAGGTCTTTTCCAAAGGGTAAGGGACTCCAAAACTAGAGGGTATAGGTTTAGGGTGAGAAGGGAAAAGATTTAAAATAATGGACCAGAGGGTCAACTTTTTCATGCAGAGGGTGGTGCATATATGGAATGAGCTGTCAGAGGAAATAGTGGTACAATTACAGCATTTAAAAGGCATCTGGATGGGTATATGAATAGGAAGGGTTTAAGAGGGATCTGGGCCAAATACTGGCAAATGGGACTAGATCAGTTTAGGATGTGCAGTCCAGTGGACCGAAGGGTCTGTTTCTGTGCTGTACAACTCTATGATTCTACAAGGCCCTTTTCTACTTCATAATAATGTCCTGCTATGAGACTGACAAACAGGCTTCCAGCCTCCACAAAGCCTACCAAAAACTTTGTAACATCACACTCTCAACCCCACTAGACCATATCAGGAGTGCTCGATAACTGCTAATAGCCAAAAGCCAAATGGGTTGCACTCCATCAACATTTAAGGCTAGGTGAAGATTTGATTGATGTTTAAGATATAATGGAGAGCAGACGTGACAGAGAAACAATTTTTGCTGATTGGGGAGTCTAATGCAACAGAACATTAGGATAAAAAGGAGAGTCAGACCTTTCAGGAGTGGAATTTGAAAACCCTTCTCCACATTAAAGGAGAGAAGTTTAGAACCGTCTACTGCAAAGGCAGTTGAAACTAGATCAGTTGTAAATTTAGAGTCATTATAGCACACCAATTAAGTCATGCAGTACATCTCATTGGATGAAGACAGGATTAACCCCAAAATTCTGTTTCCCTCAAGTGACAATTCATTTTCCTTTTGGGGAAAAAGAAATCACTGCATCCACCATCCTCTAAGGCAGTGAGCGCCATGGCGTGACATGGTAGCTGAGTGGTTAGCACTGCTGCCTCACAGCACCAGGGACCTGGGTTTGATTCTACCCTTAGGTGACTGACTGTGTGGAGTTTGCTCATTCGCCCCATGTCTGTGTGGGTTTCCTCAGAGTTTTCTGGTTTCCTCCCACAGTCCAAAGATGTGCAGGTTAGGAGAATTGGCCATGCCAAATCGCCCGTAGAATCCAGGGACGTGTAGGCTTGGTGGATTAGCCAGGTTAGCCATGGGAAGTGTAGGATGGGATGCTCTTCAGAGGGTCAGTGTAGACTCGATAGGTCAAATGGCTTGCTTCCACACTATAGAATTCAGGTTGATGACCTTGCTGTAATAATATACTTTCTGCACCTCCTACCCAAAATGTTCAATCGGTCTCCTCTCACCCATGAACCAGCAAAAAGAGACAGCTTTTCTTTGTCTACCTTACCCAAGTCTGTCATAATCATTATCAAACCTCCCTTCAGTCTCTTTCTTCCAAGAACAACCTTAGCTTTAGCTAAAATTCTTCATCTCTGGAACCATTCTGATAAGTGTACTCTGCAATCGTCCAAAGGACACTCACGTCCTTCTTAAAGAATAGAGACCAAACTGCACACAATACTTAGCGAGTTTGAGAAGATTTGTAGCTCCGGTTGAGGTTCTGGATGTAGGTTTGCTCGCTGAGCTGGAAGGTTCATTTCCGGACATTTCATCACCACACGAAACGTCTGGAAATAAACCTTCCAGCTCCGCAAGCAAACCTACATCCTTGCACACAATACTGAAGGTAGGGCCTAGCCACCAAGGCTTTATGAATGCTTTGAAAATAGATTCAGAGAGTCATAAAGCACAGAAACAGACACTCTGCCTCAACTAGTCTATGCTGACCTGATATCCTAGTCCCATTTGCCAGCATTTGGCCCATATTCCTCCAAACCCTTTCTATTCAGGTACCCATCCAGATGCTTTTTAAATGTTGTAATTGTACTTTGCCAATCATCTTTTGTTGTGATTCCAGATCAAGTTATTACTGGGCAAGGCATGTCCCAGACTAAAATCTCACTCAATCGATGGCGTTTTGTTTAGTTTTGACACAATCTCTCCCAAGGAAACATAAGCATGCAATGTTGCAGATTTAAACAATAAAACAGCAGTTTGTTTAGCAGAAGAAATAAAGATAAAAATAGGATAATCCAGGTTATTTACTTAGAACACAAATTTTATAGACTTTGAAATGCAATCCTCTGAATCCCAAAAAAAACCCTGTATGTTAACCAAAAGTACAATACTCTCGCTGGAAAATCCCTTTCTCAGTACCTCAATGGGTTTAATTTGACGATAACATTCATCCAGAAAATCTGACAGTTTCTTCCCAGAGTTAAAATGCACTCAACCTGGTGAGCTGCCTTCTTGAACCACTGTGGTACATGTGCCGTAGGCGGACTCGCAATGATTCGATTAGATTCCCTACAGTGTGGAACCAGGCATTTGGCCCAGTAAGTCCATACCGACCTTCGGAGTAACCCACCTAACCCATTCCTCTACATTTACCCTGACTAATGCTCCTAACACTATGGACAATTTAGCATGGCTAATTCATCTAACCTGCACATCTTTGGACTGTGGGAGGAAACCAGAATACCTGGGGAGAATGTGCAAACTCCACACAGACAGTTGTTCAAGGCTAGAACTGAACCCAGGTTCCTGGCATTGTGAGGCAGCAGTGCTAACCACTGTGCGGCAGCAGTGCTAACCACTGTGCTAATGATATTAGAAGGAATCTCAAGGATTCTAATCCAATGACACTGAGGAAATTTGAGATATTTCCAAGTCACGATGATGAGTGGCTTGGAGGTCGGGTGGTGTTCCATGCTCCTGCTGCTACATCTGCTATGTCAGGATTCAAACCCAGGTCCCTAGAACATTAGCTGAGTTTCTGGATTAATGGTCTAATGAAAGTGCCACTAGGCCATTAGCACCCCATAGGACACTACCTTGAGTGACTCTTGCAGAGATGCCCTGAAACAGATGAGTGACCTCCAACAAGAAACATCTTCCTTTATGCCAGGTAAGAATCCAACCAGTGGAAAGTTTACCCAGATTCCTGTTGACTCCACTTTTAAACGGACACATTTTCATGAACATGGAATAATAACTTTTATTGCATATTCTTAAATACAGATGAGCACTGATCCGTTTAAAAACTAGAAACATTTGTTTAAAAATTCCTTGAATGCCATTTGCTCCTAAAGAGATTGTCACAAATTGAAATGTTGAAGAGTCAAAAATTCACAGATGCAAAGATGTAAACAACATTTAATATAATTCTGAGTGTAATTATCTGCATATTCCAATATATGCAGAAACATTAATTGGGTATAAGAATTATAACCGCTATGCAAAAAGTCTAAATTCAAATCAATTACCGGCTTCACATTTAATTAAAAACTTTAATTATATATTAGTGTGGTGGATTTCATCTTAGCTTTTTCACTTTCTCAGAGATAGCAACAGTCAGCATGCAAACATGAGCATATGATGCGATGAGTCATTTGTTTTTGCAGGCATTTCCTCGCAAATCGAGCCCAAGATAGACTTCTGTGTACTGAGTTTGCCAAATAACTCAACCGAGCAAACTCTTTGCTGGTAGTTTTGGGGCAAGTTAAAAATCTGCAACCGTCATCATCAGTGGGAATAAGTCAGGAAATTGCCACGGGTGTTTTGAACAATGTCAGTAACAAAAGAATCAACTCCTTTATGCAAAAGAATGCACTGCAGTTCTTAACACGTGAACTCAAAAGAGGGAACTACAGCCAGATTTTGCTTCCCTAAAGCAAATTCACTTGACACAACTGTTTGAAACTAGTTTTCTAGCTTCTGAAAATCAATGAGCAAACTTTGTTTGCAAACAACATATCATTGGTCAAGCTGGTGGCTGCATTGAAAAGAAAACAATGGAGCATTTTGCAGAAAAACTCTACAGAAGCAGCCAAAAAAAGTTATGTCAATTGACTACGGTATTGGATAGTAGGTAGGCATGTTTCAGAAGCCAATATCTAATATTGGAGGTGGAACACCCAAACAGTTGTCACATATAAAACGTGAATCTTAGACAGATGCAGTGAAATGCATAGACTGCTGGCTATCACGTCACAAATGGCATGACACAGCATTTCAAAAAAATCAGATGTTGCAGCAGAAAACATTTATCAATAACATTTTATAAAAGTTGACTGTTTCCACAATGACCAATTATAAAGCAGGAAAAGAAGTCACTACAACCTACACTTGTTGATCCTTGCCATTCATATTGCACTGCCTTTTAAAGCTCATGAATGACTGGTGATAACCACAATGGAGACCCTGAATTGTCAGACCTGAATTTATTTCACTGTAACTGGGGA
Source organism: Chiloscyllium plagiosum (assembly GCF_004010195.1). Taxonomy (NCBI): domain Eukaryota; kingdom Metazoa; phylum Chordata; class Chondrichthyes; order Orectolobiformes; family Hemiscylliidae; genus Chiloscyllium; species Chiloscyllium plagiosum. The sequence goes on along the minus strand of NC_057712.1, from coordinate 114,278,267 downwards.
GCATCTCCACTCTCTGGAGATAATCCCTTGCATTCATCAGTTTTCTTTTGTGCATAGAAGCCTGTATTCACTCTGCTAATAGTCCCAAAACAAAATCACCCAGCCCAATACTCTTTGGCAGAATAATACATATTTTCAATAACAGTGAACAAGGTGCAGTCTTCCCAATGAAAGCAGATAGGTTTAAACCCCACATCTAGTTGAGTGCAATCACATTTTTTTCCTACTGATTTATGTTCCAGAAAGAGCATTAGGACAATAAAACAGGAGAATTTAGCCTCTTGTGATTAGATTAGATTAGATTACTTTACAGTGTGGAAACAGGCCCTTCGGCCCAACAAGTCCACACCGACCCGCCGAAGCGTAACCCACCCATACCCCTACATTTACCCCTTACCTAACACTACGGGCAATTTAGCATGGCCAATTCACCTGACCTGCACATTTTTGGACTGTGGGAGGAAACCGGAGCACCCGGAGGAAACCCACGCAGACACGGGGAGAACGTGCAAACTCCACACAGTCAGTCGCCTGAGGCGGGAATTGAACCCGGGTCTCAGGCGCTGCGAGGCAGCAGTGCTAACCACTGTGCCACCGTGCCGCCCACAAATAGATAATACTGTTGTGGTTTCATCCTATAGTATTCATCTGGTCAAACATTGTGTGAACACCACATCAAATGGACATTCTGCTCTCACCCTTCTCTGCAAGTGTCTCTTGGCTAAAATCTTTTTTTATTGTTGTGAGCTTATGTTACTTTTCCGTTGCCCATTTATGTAAAGCATTACATATTTCAAACACTGAATTTTTATTTATCATTTGTTTGCTGAATGGTGACCAAAACTTAAATCCTTCCCTCGATTAAGATTTAAGCCAGGAATCAAAACCTTCTCTTTTTCTCTTATCTAACTGAATAATATTGCAAGTGATTTCAGCATTTCAAATATTTGGGGGAAAAGAGTTTGTTCTGGACAGTCGCCCTCAATGTATTTTCTGAAAGCCGAAATAGATAATACTGTTGGAAATTCTACTGTAAATGCATGCAAATAAAATTTTACAATCAACATTTCTCAGACTCGCACTTTAGACATAAAACAATCAAGTATATCACCGGCTGCCAGTCCACAAAGAAGTTACTTGCTAACTAACCACAGAATTCATAGCCACTCTACCTTGTGTTTAAAGTGAATCATTATGATGTCTTTGTAGCAGCATTATTTTTACAGTTAACTATGTTTGTGTTGTTATAAAATAGAGTTACTCTCTGACTCACCATGAACAATGTTACTGAAAATCTTTTCTATTTCTATCTGAAGAGAAAGGAATGCATTTGGAGGGATTCTCCCATTCTGAATATCCAGTAGGCTGCTTCAGGATTTAATAACTACAATTTTATTAGTTGCCTTCATTTCCACCAGTTACTGATAGGCCAATGGAACTGCAATTGCCAATTATGGACATGTCCCTTCTTTCCCCAAATAGTGGTTTTCTCAGCTTCTAATCCTGTGCAGCCACACTAATTAACAATAATTTAAACGTATTTTTCTCTTGCCTTCTCCATCCATATTGAACACAGGCCTTGGGACAACACTTAACTGTATTAGTCATCAGTTCCTTGGGAGTTGAGTCACATGGATTTTTAAATAAACTAGAATATTTGGAATGCTATAGAAATTGAAATCTAAATTTGTTTCTTCATGGACTGTATTTGAAAAAAGTTCATAAACATGTTTTCCTTGCCTGCCTGCCTCCCCCAAAAAGTGTCAATTTAAGGTAATTGGTCGCTGCAGTGAAGGTCACATTAGGGAAACAATACAAAGCAAGAAAAAACACATTAAAAAAAACAGCAGAATTTATAACCTCACGCAGCCATTTGTTGTGAGAGTGGAGGAAGCAGTTGGATGGTACATGATACTGGTGTCAAGCTGTTCTTTCGAAACTGCCAATTTAGTTTCAAGGGCACTGTGTAAAATTGATGTAAGCAAGATTAAGTTAAGCGGTCTGCAGGGATGACTTGTACCGTAAAATATTTTGACAACAATGATTAAATTTCATCAGTAGCAAGAAAACAAGTCAGAAAATGTATTTTTTCCACTTCAAAGATAGCAGGCACGTAAAACAAATCTTAAAGTTACTAAAACGATTACAAGGGTTTCAAAATGGCTTGCAGTGAAGTAGGAGTGAAGCTGAGTAATATGGCGTCAATGAAATGTGCATGATGGTGCAAGTCAGGGTTAGAATAGAGTACCTTAGGCCAAGAAAAATGTCTTTAGAGAAAAGCAAACATCCTCATTATGCAGCCCATTGCAAGATCTAAAGCAACATATTTTCCAATCTATACTAACAGCTTGGATGAAGGGAACAAGTGTACTGCAGCCAAATTTGCTGACAAATCACAGTGAGATCAAAAATGTTGTGAAGTGACAAAGAGTTTGCAAAGGGATACTAGATAGGTCAAGTGAGTGAGGAAACAAATGGTCAAATGGAGTATAATGTGGCAAAATGGAAACTTGTCCACTGGCAGGAAGAATTGAAAAATAGTTACATTGACAGAGACTGGTGGATATTGCAGTACAGAGGGACTGTAGTGTCCTTGTACATGAATCACAAATAGTATATAGGTACAGCAATGCGCTAGGATGGCAAATGGAATATTGTCCTTTTATTGCAAGGGAAACATGGCATAAAAGTTGGAGAGTCTTCCTATAGTTGTACAGGACATTGGTAAGACTGGACCTGGTCCAGCCTTTGTCTCCTTACATAAAAGGAGGGATACATCTGCATTGGAAACTGTTCAGAGAAGGTTCACTGAAATATTCTTAAAATTAGAGAGGGGTGCAATTTTTAAAATAAGGAACTTCCCATTTAAAGACAGAAGTGAGGATGAATTTATTCACTCAAGCGGTTGTTAATCTTACTGCGGAGAGCAGAGGAGGCTGTGCCATTGACTATGTTCAAGGTTGAGTTAGAAAAGATTTTTGATCTAAGGATTCAAATATTATGGAGGATAGGCAGGAGTTAAGACTACATTCAGGGCAGACATAATATTATTGGCTGCTAATGCAGCAGATTTCAATAACTCCTCCTGTTCAAGTTCTTGTGGGTCTCAAAATCCTTACAGCATTTCCTTCTGTCAGACCCTTCCTGGCAGCCAATTATTGGAGACAGAAAATTTCTATACACCGAATTGGCCAGCTAAAACTGGCAGTTGCAACTTTTTTAAAAGTTGCACTGAATTCAGGGATTTTAAAGAAAAACAATCGTGAGCACTTGAACATCAAGCTAACTTTCAGGCTAGTCAGAATGAGATTCACATCAGCTACATACCAATTGGAAAGGGTAAATATATTGCACAGAATTACCACACATGAACATCATTTTGCAATTCTTAGACAAATTTTTATCATTGTGCAAAGAAACAGCTGTGGAAAAGTCAAAGACAATGTAAAAATTTGGTGTAGCCCAGTTTCCTTAGATCTGTAGCTCTTCACTGTTTTCCACCTAGAATGATCAGTCTTCGAAATACTCTCTCAGAAAAAAAAACTAGAACAGGCATAGATATTTTTACCCAACCTGCTCAAATGTATATTGAGCAGATAGGAGTTAAACCCAAGCCTCCAGGCTCAGAAGTATAGACACTACCAGTGCACCAAAAGACACTTATTAGTCCAAGTATAGTTTGAAATGGTAGCCCAGTGTGACCAGTACATTCATTTCCAAAGTAATCACTTTTCTTCCCCCACTGTTCTTCATTTCTGGGCTGTAATAGGATTAAGAGGTAACAGTGTTCAGACTTAGAAAAACTATGACACGATTAGTCATAATCTGAACACTCCGAGCACAAGATTCCCATGCTGCCCTGGAATGAAACTCTGTCAATACTCACACCTGATTTAACATCCTTCAGCAGATGAGAATTGACAAATTGGTATCTCTGAAATCTCCTCAAAACAAAAACAAGCCAAAAACCAACTGGCAACCTGTTGCTCAGTGTCAATGGACTTCATCCAATGAAAGGACAAGGAGATATGAAAGTTCCTTACAATGACAAAGGTTCTTCACTGGGACTTGTTGGCTCAGATAACGCCCAGGTTAGTATACCAGTGTGCGAACAGTTCCACATCCCTAAACATATAACATTAGCCTAGTTAAAACATTATGGATTTAATATTCAAACTTCAGCTGTAGGGGCAAAACAAAAGATACCGAAACATTGCCATCCTCCTGGGAATATTGAAACAATCTATCTATTCTGTCACCATGGGAGCAAATGTGAATTAAAAAGTATATTAGATACAAATTTAGGTTGCAGGATTTAACAAATATATAATTTAATATATATTATAAAATTCAAAGATATTGGGCAAGTAATTCTCCTAACAGTACATTACAGAAACCTGAGAAAACCATTTCATTCCTTTCCTCTGTGTATTTATTATTGGAACAAGTAACATCTTCTATTGATATAGAATTGAGTTATTTCCTATGGGGCAAACGTGTGCAAAATGCAACCCTGAATCTGTCTTTCGCTTAGTGGTAAGTGATCCATAATGTAAAGTATTTCAATCATCAATGTTTGGAAGATTATCACTTGGACTTTGGAAACAGGGTAAAAAGTTAACACACCACCGTTACGGTACCACTGGTGAAACTGCAAAACCGGGCAATATTACTTTTGCAAAACACTTGGCATATAATTCAGTTGGACAAACACATATGACCCAACACCCTAACTTGAGTCCAACTTTACACGATTTTAAAGCCATTACTGTCAATGTTTTCTTCCCCCCAACGTATTAAATTCTACGGTTAAAATACTTTCACTTAGTATCTTTTTTTTTGCTAAGTGACCTTTTCACTTAGAGGTCAGTTTCCATTGTACCCATTTGCTTTCTGTTTGTATTCCATTCCTGCTCAAAACATTCTTTGTGCAATTATAGAGAAAAATGTTTGGTCACCGAACAGTTGGCTATTTTAATATTCCAGATTGTGCCCTGTCCAGACAAAAATATTAGACAGTTTCCTCACCTGCTGTCTTAACATTTTAAATGAAACTCAGAAAATGTTTCCCACAACAATACTTTTTTTTTAAAAAAAAAAATACTGAATTAATTCCTTTCAACTTTGGGAGTTTTCACTTTGCCACAAACAGCATTGTAAAATTAAATGAGGTAGTCTATAAATTGAGCAATCTCAGGAGAACTGCTTAGCAATGGAACACGTTGGATAAACAAGTTCACGATAACATGAAGCCTACTTACAAGACTTAAATACATTTATCTACTTAGTAAAGCCGTAAAAGGGATGGGAGAGGATGAGGCACAAGGGCAGATGCAACATCAGTGATTCTGATCAAACTTGCTGCTGAGAGCATTAATTCATACTGAGCTTATTCTGAACAATTAAACACTCAAGGAAGTTACATTGGAATGTAGGATTTAGGAGCAGCAGAAGGTCACTTGACTCTTTAATTTAACTGATTTTACACAATGTGGTGGATTGAATACAGATAATGTAATTAGTTCCTACTTAATATTTTTTGGCATCATAGCATTAATGTGGTTGTATTTCTTTAAAATAATTTTGCCATTTCAAAAAAAAAGGGCTGAATTTTATACTGCATTAACTAGCTCTGCCATTCCTACTGTGTCTTTCACATCCGACGCCCATCTTATCACAAGCTGTTCCCAGAACAACTCGCCACTCACTGTATACCTGCACAAAGACCAGCATCCCTGGCATTTTCAAAAGGCTGCCAGGCACCCAGATGAGGACTGGCATTCTGAAGTTGCCTTGCTCGGTCAAGGGTGGAGTCAGAACAGGGGCAGATGGTGCCGTGATTTTCCCGACAGGGACTGGGAGACAGAGACCCCTTCCCCCCCCCCCCCCCCCACCAGACACCTTGTCTATGGTCTATCCCCTGGACTGGTCTCAGAGACCGCGTTTGACTGATTGCTGGGATCCCTTGACTGACGGTTACCTCCGTGGACTCCGCTGAGGACTACTCCTTCAGAGTTTGAGACATGGCCATCTGGTTGCTGCACATTCAGTCCATGTACCATGTAGGCTGCTGACACATGGTGAAGGTGAGAGATTGATGTGGCACAGTGTCATACAGCAAGACGTAGGCCTCCATGAGGGAGGACTGCTGATCAGCAAGGCAAGCTGCCTGGTGGTGTGACTGCACTCACTGACACAGCAAGGCAAGGCACGGAAGGGGTCAGCATGCAGTTATGGGCAAAATAAGTGAGCGTCAGATGGGAATGTGAGCAGCTCTGAGCTGCAGCCTGGTCCAATCTGTCAGCTGAGTGCCTGACCCTGTGCACAAAGGGTCCTTGCAGCAGCCTTTCAATGCAAGACGTTGGTGCCCTCTATGATGCAGGTCTGTGCTTCGTAAAACTGCAGCAATGACGTCAAAGAGGTGCCATGATGGGTACAAACAAGTGGTAAATATCGGATGCAACTTTTTTGTGGACTCGGAGAATGTGTGGCTGGTGCCCAAGATGCAGTTTAGTATAACAGCTGAAGTCACCAGGTTCTCGCTCTGAACTCCATACCGAGAATTTAGGGCCTAATTTGGTTGGCATATTTGGTAAGATAGGAAGGCAAATGTGGATTTTTTGTTCAATCATGGGATGTGGGCATCTCTGGCTAGGCCTGCATTTACAGGCCATCCCTAATTGCCCATGGGCAGTCAAGAGTCAACCACATTAATGAGGCAAGTTGGGTGTTTAACAAGTAATAATCTCCCTTTCGTTAGCACCTCATCATTCCCTAGCAAGAAATTCATCTCACTGCTCAACAAAAGCATAAATGATGCTGCAAGTTGGTAGTGATATTAAAATGGCCCTCAACAACAGGGATTCTGGCACAAACCTCATCATGGCTCATGTTATTCAGGCCTCAGTAAGACTCTGTTCACTGTTTGCAAAACTTCATTTTAACTCAGGTAGAATATTTCTATAGTCTCATTATAGAACAGGTTCATTAGATACAGCTGTAAGGGCTTCCAGTAGTGGTGGCTCACCTGCAGTTTCCGCTCCAAAAGGGGCACCACAGTATCTCAGTCAGAAACACTATAATGCACAGCACGATGCCAGATTCCAGCCACAGAACTGTCACCATTAAACTTCACATTCTAGAATAACCATTTCCCATTCACAGTACCCATGATACATAGGAGGCTGATTTCCACATTACAGTACAGAACTCCACACAAGTCAAAATAAAAATACTGTCTAATCAAGATAACTGGCTGTGAACTGGATATATAGCAAGCAAATTTTAAATTATCTGAAACATCAAGCTATAGAACATATGGTATTTACCTTATGCAGGCCTGTGAACCTTGATTTCTATCACGTAAAACCGATATTTCATAAATTATGTGCACTCCTATAGCTCTGGCTTCTCAAGTGTAACCAATTTTAATTGCTCCATTAAAAACTGAAAGAACCACCGATGCCCCGAAAATCAGAAACAAAACCAAAAAGTGTTGGAAAGCTCAGCAGGTCTGGCAGCGTCTGTGGAGAGAAATCAGAGTTAATGTTTCAGGTCACATTCTGAGGGTCACTTGACTTGAAACATTAACCCCTGGTTTCTCTCCACAGATGCTGACAGACCTGCTGAACTTTCTCAGCAATCTCCGTTAATTGTTCCATGATTTGTGGCTGTATCTTCAGCTCTGGAATTCTCTCACTGAACCTCCCCACTTTGCTTTCCTCCTTTACAATCTCCCTCTTAAGGTGACACAGAGCCAGATTTGGTTCGATAATGCTTCTGGACAGCATCTGGGGATGTCTCATCACATTTAAAAATACGTTAATCAAATGTTGTTGTTGTTGCTGCTATCATTAATAATGCATCGCCTATAGTAGATACACATACCATCGTGACTGAGACTGTCAATTATAAGCTAAATACAGCAAGAAATCCAAAACAAACACAGAAGGCTGGAGCAGCTCAGGTCTGTGGAGCGAGAAGTGGAGTTAACATTTCGAGTCCGATGTAATTTTTCTTTGGAACGGACAGACTTGCCGAGTTTCTCCAGCGCTGTCTTATTTATGGCTGAGACAGGGTGGGTTTAGCATGCAGTATTTTGAAGACTGTAGATTTGTAGTAGACAATAGAACAAAAATCAAGAATATTTGGCCATCCGAGAGCATCAGAAGTAAGGAAACACTTTAAAGCTCTGTATATTTCTGACATGGACAGTCAGAATTAGCATTCTAAATTTGTAAACTGTTATGGATACTACATTAGGCCAATATTTTCATTTGGAAAACTTCGAATCAACGTCCAGGTAAGATTAGCTCCTTGTAAGAGGTTATCCTTAAAGAAGGATAACCGAAATATTCTAATAGTCAAGTGAAAAGCGTGTTTGTTGCAGCTTTTTTTGGTCTTTCCTCGGTATTTCCAAAAGAAGCTAAATGCCCAGCCAGATCAGCTGTGGCATTACAACAAACTAAGCTTGGATTATTGAAAAATAATCCAACTTCAGAGAGATGAACTAAAATAAATGAGTACAACAAATGGTTCAACATATGTGAAATGCAGCATGGGGGGGGATAAGAAAAACCTTCTCTAGTAAACTCAGAATTCACTGCTATTGTTTAATTTTTCTGTTTCTTCCCCTTGCGAATTCTTCTTAACTACTGTAGATCATTGCAACAAAACAAAAACATTCATTGATAAAATAGATTCATTTGTAAGACCTAAATTGCAATCAGTCTGTCCAGTGGAACGTGATATTAAATACTGGATACATATTCTTTCTGTGGCTCACCACTGCCAGCCACCATAATGTTCTTGGAATCCCGATCCAGTATCTTGGCTGTCGCTGTTTCTCCCTCCAATGTTATCAACCTTTTTTGTCTCATGCATTTCCTGTACTGGATCCATGGGATGGTGCACAAGACTGCTCCTCCAACCATTGGTGGCACACCAGCAAGGTAAAAGGCAAGGTTGTACGTTCCCAGCAAGTCCCGCAGATAACCTGGGAAAGGAATAGAGCAATAGAGGTCAGTATGTTTAAATTACAGAATCAGTACAGATAAAGGAAGCCATTCGACTCATCCCAATTCATTCATACATACATCTAGAGAGATCCTGAAGTCACCCAGACTCCAACTGCTTTTTTTTTTAATTGATTCCAGAGTTTTTCACCTTCACGGCTTTTCCTGGAAATGCATCCATCCTGTATATTGCTAACTCTTGAGCAGAAAGTCCTCCTCAGGCCCACCTGATATGCATTTTATGAGGCTGGGCTTGTGCCATTTTGAATCACACAGTGAGAGCAGAACAAAGTTAATATACTGGAGCAATCCTCTAAACCTTCTTGTGGATCGCTGCAAAATCTCCTCAGGCACCATACATCTAGGCAAGGTGTCCCACGTTCCTTCAATTCTTCCTCATAACCAAGGTCTTTAGTACTAGGGATGGATGACCTGAGAGAAAGTTTACAGCGCAGAAAGAGACCATTAGCTCATTCTGTCTGTGCTGGCCCTCGGGAAGAACGACTCAGCTAGTCCCACATTTTCACCTCTTTCGTGTAACGCTTCCACTTTCAACAAAACTCTTTTGAAAGTTCAGTTGAAGCTGGCTCCCTGACACTTGCAGACAGAGCACTCCACAATCTAACCACAGGTACATGGAAAAAAAAGACTTGTCTTCACGTTAAGACCATTAGAAATAGGAATGGGCTCCTCGATCCTGGTTTGCCGTCCAACGGGATCATGGCTGATCTGACATTCCTCACATCCACATTCCTGCCCTTTCCCCATAACCCTCGATTTCCCCAACAGATCAAGAATCTATCTCAGCCTTAAAGAAACACAAGGACTCTGCCCCCACAGCTCTTTGTGACAAGGAGTTACAAAGACTCACAACCCTCAAAGTAGTAGTTCCTCCTCATATCACTCTTAAATTGGTGCCCCTTCATTCTGAGAGGATGCCCTCTGGTCCTGGATTCTCCCAGGGAGTGAAACACCCTCTCAGCATTTACCCTGTTAAGCCCCTTAAGAATTTCAATGAGATAACTTCTCATTCTTCTAAACTCCAGTGAGTAGAGTCCCAATCTGTTTAATCTTGACTCATTAGGCAATCCATCCTTACCAAGGATCATCCTGGTGAACCGTCTCTGAACTACCTCCAATGAAATAGTATCTTTCCTTAAATAAGGGAACCAAAACTAATCACAGTTTGTATCCCACCTGCGACCTGTCTTTCCACCTTTTTTTGTCACCTATAAATTTGACTATGATCCATTTGCTTCCTTCCTCCAAGTCATTAATCGATATTGTAAACAGTTGCAGCTGCAGCACTGATCCCTGTGGAACTCTACTGGTCACAGGTCACCAACCTGAAAAAGAACTTGCTGTTTCCTGTCCATGAGCCAAAGCTCTTATCTTATGGATTAACCTTTTGTGAGGTACCACGGGGTGGCACGGTGGCTCAGTGGTTAGCATTGCTGCCTTACAGCACCAGGGACCCAGGTTCAATTCCAGCCTTGGATGACTGTCTGTGTGGAGTTTGCACATTCTCTCAGTGTCTGTGTGAGTTTCCTCTGGATGCTCTGGCTTCCTCCTGCGGTCCAAAGATGTGTAGGTCAGGTGAATTGGCCATTCTAAATTGCCCGTAGTGTTAGAGGGAAATGGGTCTGGGTAGTTACTCCTTGAGAGGGTCAGTGTGCACTTGTTGGGCTGAAGGGCCTGCTTCCATACTGTAGGAAATCTAATCTAATCAAAAACCTTGTTGAATGCCTTCTGGCAGTCTAAGTACAACACATCTACCAGTTCCCCTCTATCCACTCCTATTGAGACTTCATTGACTCATCTGTCAGACACAAATTCCCTTTCACAAAGACATGCTGACTCGATTTGATCAAATTGTGATTTTCTAAATGTTCTGCTAAGATGTCCTTAATAATTGAATCCAATATTTTTTCAACAATAGATATTAAGTTAATTGGACTATAATTGCCCACTTTTTACCTGCCTCCCTATTGAATAGGGAAGTCACATTGTAATCTTTCCAATCCTCTGCTACCTCTGCAGAATCCAAGAATATTTGAAAAATTACAACCAATGTATCCACTATCTCTGTAGCTACCTTTTAGGATCTTATAATGCAAGTGATGAGGGACAGGGGACATGTCTACTTTTTGCTCTATTAGTTTGTCGAATGCTACTTCAGTCATGTTGGTACTCCTTCTCTCGTGATGTTTGATGATGTTCGCTATAAAAAAAAATGTGTTCTCGGTTACATGGCCTCTCTGCAGTGTGAACTTTCCTTCCAGATCCCTCGATTTCAAAAACTGCATTCTCAAATCACCCCACTCTCAACGATTTCTGCCCACATCTACCTAAGCTCCTCTGCTCGTGCATCTCCTGTAGCTTCTGCTCCAGTTCCCCCTTGATAGCTTTGCCCCTTATATTGTTTCCCTCTGGCCCATTCTTCCTTCCAAAAATCGCAGCACATTAATATCATCAGTACTGCTCAGCACATTGCACCAGCCTGTCTAAATCCTCTTCAAACCTGTCACCACCGTAACAGAGGACAATACTTCCAAAATTTGCAGGTGACACAAAATTTGGAGTCATGCTATCTTATATGCACCCAACTCAGGATGATTCACATAGATTGAAAAAACAAAACAGTGCTCCTAACCATCCCACCACCTCCTAAAAAACTGAAGTTCACGCAATAGTTCCCAGTCAGACAACCAACATTGTATCCATGCTCCTAGTGCGGTTAACATTCCAAAGGCCTTCACATTAATGTCAAGCTTGTAGTATATGACTTTGTCAAATGCCTTTTGAATATCCGCTAACACAAACAAATGAACCTCATCAAATCTCTCTAGCACAGTCCCCATACATTTCCATATGTTACTGGATGACCATCCCAGTTTCTCTAGAAAGCAGTTCTCTCTACTTTCAAAGCAGCAGAGTGTGCCATCCTCCATGACCAGAAGTAGCTTGGTTTTTAATCTAGTCCGATGTCTCAGAGCATTAGGTCATGTCTGATATAATGGCCTGGACAGTATTGCCACCTGTTTTAATGTTTCTTGCCTTTTCAATGTTCTCTAAATTGCTCAGGTCACATTTGGAAATGCTCAACCAGCTTTTCTCATTATCTACTCCAGTACATTTCTTTCACCAACCTATGTAAATCTCTGCAGTTCCCAAAATGAAGTTCCCCTCACAACAAAGATCACATCTGCAGTGAGACAGGCTCCGTGTACATGCGCTTGGAGTTCAGAGGCCTGTTCAATAAAGACATTCAAAATAGAAGCTCTTGTATCATGTTAACCAACTAATGGTCAAACTACAGTTGACGACATCTCCAAGTTTTGAGAGTCAAACACAAAAAGAAATAAAAAAAACTTTTAACAATGATGTGGGGCACTGGGAGAAGGGGCATGAAACTATACAAGTTGCTGTATCAGAGATCTAGCTAAACAACCTCCATTGGTTGTAAATCTTATGATCCTGTGAAGACCTTTCATCATTGCCATTGACATGGTTACGTCTCTAGCCACTAGACTGAGCTTTTGAATTAAAACCCACTTGTCCAACTCACACCTGCCATCAGGGACAGGGACAGAAATCACAGATCCCAGATGCCAACCAGAGCACAGTGATCCTCTCAAACCCTGAGCCCCCATTACTGGTCTGAGGTAAACCTTGTCCTGGGCCCTACCTGTACACGTCCTTTTTGGTCCAAACCATTAGGACAGTGGAGATGCGTGAACATACATCATGAACCATGTTTAGGAATACTCTCACACCATTTTACACTGCAGCCTTTGGACATTCAACATTCCAGGGTTTAGATGTTTCAGGTGTGACAGAGAGGGATGTAATAAGGGTGGGAAGTTGCATTACTGACGAAGGAGAAGGTCACAGCTGCATATGGAGGGCTGACCCAACGAGGGAAAATGGGTAGAACTCCAAAATACGAAAGCTACAATCACTGGGTTATGTCATTGACCTCCTTGTAGCCAGTGGGAAATAGAGGAACAGAAATGTGGGCAGATCGTGGAAAGATGGAAAATGGCAGCGTTGTTCTGGTGGGTGATTTTAACTTCTTCAGGACTGACTAGGACTCCCTTATTGCCAGTGAGGCAGAACTGGTTAGGCGCATCTCTGAGGGTTTCTTGAAACAATATGTAGATAGCAAGGAAAGGGGCCATTGTGGACCCTGTAATACAGATTGAGCCCAGCCAAGTGATCGAAGTTTCAATGGGGGAGCTTTTGGGGACCATGATCATAATTCTTTAAGTTTTAAGACAGTTATGGGTGTCGGTCCTCGGGTGCTAAAGGGGGTGGGGAGGCTAATTATAACAGTATTAGACAGGAACTGGATAAATTAGATTGTGGTGGCTACTTGAGGGTAAAACTACATATACGATATGTGGGATTCTTTTACAGGCAGTTATTCAGAGATCATAACAAGCATGTTTGTGAGGATGAAAGCCAAGGATGGCAAAATTCAGGAATCCTTCATAACATGCGATATTGAAAGTTTAATTAAAAAGAGAAATAAAGCAAATTTAAGCTTTTGGAAGCTGAAATCAGCCAAGGTCCTTGAGCAATACAAGGGAAACAGGAAAGAACTTAAACAAGGAATTCTGAGAGCTAAAGGAGCTGTGAAATCTCCTTGTTGAGTTGGATTAAGAATAATCCCAAAGTATTTTATATGTATATTAGGAGCAAAAAGGGATTGGGTAAATCCATTCAAGGACAAATTATACATGGAGCCAGAAAAAGTGGTGAGGTCCTTAATGAGTGTTTCATATCAGTATTCATGGAGAAGGACATGGACAGTAGTAAGATTAGAGAGGGGTATGCCAATATTCTCGCAGAGGGTTATATTAAGGAGGTGGTATTGGGTGTTTTGAAAAACATTAAGTAAATCCCCAGGGCCTGATGGGATCTATCCCAAGATACTGAGGGAGGCTGGGCAAGAGCCTGCTGGACCTTGACAGAGATTTTTGTATCCTCTTTAGGCAAAAGCAAGATTCAAGACAAGAGAATAGCTAATGTTATTCCAATGTTTAAGAAGGGCAACAGGGATAATCCAGTAAACTATAGGTTTTACATGAGTGGTAGGGAAATGATCAAATAATGTTCAAAAGGGACAGGATTTACTCATATTTGGAGAAGAGGAGGCTTATTTGGGATAGTCAGCATGGCTTTATGCAGGAGAGGTCTTGTCTCACAAACCTTGTTGAACTGTTGAGTGACAAAGATGATTATTGAGGAGGGTAGGGCAGTGGGTGGTGTCTACATGAACTTTACTAAAGCATTTGACAAGATCCCTCATGATAGGCTGACCTAGAGAACTGTGTCATATGGGATCCATAGTGAGTTGTTAGGTTGGATACAAAATTGACTTGGTCATACAAGACAGAGATAGTTGTGGAGGGGTGTTTTTCTGACTGGAGGTCTATAACCAATGGCGTTCCCCAAGAATCAGTGCTGGTATGTCTATTATTTGTAACATATAAATAATTTGGATGAAAATGTAGGTAGTGTGGTTCGTAAGATTGCAGAAATTAGTTAAGTTGTGGATAGTGAGGAAGGTTGTCAAAGGATGCAGCAGGATATAGATCAGTTGAAAATTGGGCAGAAACATGGCAGATGGAGTTTCATCTGGACAAGTGTGAGGTGATGCATTTTGGGAGGTCAAATACAAGAGGAATTAAATACAGTAAATGGCAGGACTCTTAGGAGCATTGATATACAGAGGAATCTTGGAGTGCAAGTCCCTAGCTCCCTGAAAATGGTAACACAAGTTGATAAGATTGTCAAGAAGGCATGCAGCATGTTTGCCTTCATCAGTCAGGGCATTGTGTACAAAAGTTAGTAAGTCACATTGAGGCTGTATAAAGCTTTTGTTAGGTCACGTTTAAGTGTATTGTGTGCAATTCTCGTCACCACAATATAGGAAGAATGTGGAGGCTTTGGAGAGGGTGGGAAAAATCAAAGAGGTTTGCTTGGATTGGAGTGTATGAGCTATGAGGAGAGATTAGTTTGTTTTCATTAGACTGTTGGAGGCTGAGGGGCAAGCTGATAAAAGTATATAAAAATTGAGAGGCATGGATAGGGTGGATAATAAGTCTCTTTTCCCCCCAAGATGTACATGTCAAATACTGGGAGGCACAGCTTTAAGGTGAGAAGGGGAAAGTTAAAAGAAGATGTGAAGGGCAAGTTTATTGTTTTCTTAAAAACAGAAGGTGGTAGGTGTCTGGAATGTGCTGCCAGGGCTGGTGGTAAAGGTCACAACTCCTTTCCTGTTAAGAACTGAAGACTCACTCCCTAAGGGTGAGTATTTCAGTTAGTTCAATTGCCAAGTGTTTAAAATGGTACTAGGACACCCTTGATACAGACTGGTGAACCTCCTACCAGGTTCCCAAACACTCCCGCACTCCCCAGCACAGCTCAGATCTTCAGTGAGATGTTAAGTGTTAGAGTACACAGCACATCTGTGCTATCTGAGTTGGGGGAAACTAAGTTAACATTTCAAGTCCAATGTGACCCTTTTCTATTGGAAGACTTTGTTCAAATGTTGAGAACAGGAATATTTATATTTGCCTCATAGACTCTGAGAAAGTGTTTGATCGGTTTCTTACAGTAAGTTTACAGACG
The DNA here is from genome assembly GCF_004010195.1 of Chiloscyllium plagiosum. NCBI lineage: Eukaryota > Metazoa > Chordata > Chondrichthyes > Orectolobiformes > Hemiscylliidae > Chiloscyllium > Chiloscyllium plagiosum. The sequence goes on along the minus strand of NC_057712.1, from coordinate 114,262,614 downwards.
TGTTACTGAAATGTGACACTGACAGGAAAAGGTGCAAGGTTTACCCAGAGTCTCCATTAGGACCAAGTAGTGAGCACCAGGCTAGAAAATGGACAAATCAAACATCTTTCAAGTGAAGAGAGAAGCATGACCAGGCCATGTACCATCATCAAAATCATTCAACCTGTAAATACAACAAATATCCAGAGAGATGGATGTATTTCCTGGGATATAAACTGGAGGAAAGAACACACCAAACTGGTGGGCACTGACAACACAGAACTACTTACACATTCAGAAGCGGTCCAACAGCATACGTAGATCAAGTAAAAACTCAAACTTTAGAACACAGATTCAGTGCAATCACAGAAACGATAAAAATAATGAAAATTAGAAGGTAAGTTTGAAAGTAACTACTGGGAAGATTGAATGGATGGTATCACATTGGAACAAGAACGTTTGTCTATTCAGGACAAATGATAACAGAAGATGGCAGATGTGATGCACAAGTTAGAAGAATAGAGATAGCCAGAGGTAAATTTGTGAAGGTGGGTAACGTGATAACAACAAGAAAAATCAACTTGTACTAAAGGACAAACTCACTGCAGTCTATCCGCTATCCTGTATGTCTCAGAAAGCTGGATAATAAGTGAGGATCTATGGAAGAAAATAGATATTAAGACGTCTACTCAACATTCCATATACAGACCATACGACAAATGAAAAGCTGCTTAAAATTTCAAGATAAAAATGAAATCGATTAAATGATGTTCGGAAAGGACAAATGTCAGTATTTCAGCCTCTTAAACAGAACCAAGGTCCCTTCTGGAGGGCAAAGGGGAGGGTTCTCAGGAAGAGGGGTCAATCTGGATGTCATCAAATGTTGTTAATGACAGAGCGGTTACAGGTGAGCTACAGTGGATGTGAGAGGCTGGTCCAAGGCCAAAAGATTGTCACAACCATCAGGTAAGATCAGTCAACCTGCATTTAAAAGATCACCATTGACATTGGATTAATTCAAATCATCATATCAAACTGACTGGAGTTCAGATGAAGGATCTACATCTTACGGGTCACAATCTGTCTTTTCTCATGGAGGAAGTAGATGAGGATATATTGCCCACATTTTCTGTTTCTTTTTTAAGTTTCCAGTATTTGCAGTTATTTTTACATCCTTTGATTGTTGGAGAACTTTTTCACTAAACAAGAAGTTCTCGATTTCAATAAAAAAGGCAATTGAAATAAAAAATGAAAAATGACCACTGCAGACAGACAGGAGTAATTATGCGGGAGATAAGATCTATTCTGTGGGAGTACAGTTCTATGTTAATTGCTACAGGAATCACATTTAATTTGTGATGCGAAACATGCCTTTCTTCAGTGCAACAAATAGGCACTTTATATTAAAGACCATGAGACATTACAGAAGATGATAAGATATTGGTGCTACGTTCTCGCCTATTTGCAGTGATCTATTCAGAGGGATATGTGAGATGATTGGATGACGCACTCCTCAGAGGAATGATTTGCATAGGTTTGATCATTAATGGGTTAGGAAAGTGCGGTTTCAGAACAGCATAGTGCTTTGCCATTCTCCCAAACAAAGTTAATTTGTGGTTAACCTCAACAATATAGTTCTCATTCCTCACAGACTGATACAATCTGCGAAGATTTTACTGGAGCCAGTAGCAACTCTGTCCCTCCTGCAGTCACTGATCATACTGTAACAGGTTTATGCTGTTACTATTTGGAACATCCAAACCTCATTTCATAAATCTGTGGGAAAGATCTCAAAAATGAATCTTCACAAGGAGTCATTTGTCCTCCATTCCTAATGGTAATGTCAAATCTGCCTCACTCACGTTAAACTTTAAGCAGCAGTAAGATGACTTTAATAAGCAAGATTTGTCAAGTTCTACAATACTGACATTGTCTCTTTGTGCTCAAGGACCATGTGACATTTATTTCCCACCACTCAAAGCTGCATGCTCACTAAAATATTGCAATTCCATTTTGTACAGCTGAATCCCACAAGTTGTTCCTCAATCGGTGCCCCTTGACCTTCAGCTCTCTCCCAAAGTTTGAGAAGTTGTCACCCCTTGTTCCTCTTTGTGAGTAACATTGAAAACACATCACAATCACAATCAGTTCATGACTAAATGGTCAAGTAGGAAATCTGGCAGACAAAACAAAGGGACAAATAAGTTGAGGGTTGGTACAGGAGTACAGAAATGGTGGTCCTATTTTGAACCACATGGGGCAATTATTTCCCATCACCCCACCAGCAATTCCTCCAGGTGTGATTTTTGCCTACCATCCTAAGCCAGTGAAAGGGATACCCACAGAAACGAGCAAGATCCATTCCATATGCTGAGGGCATCTGAACCTCCAAGTGAGATTTGACCACAGCAGAGAAGCCACAGTGGCTTTGCCATCAGGCCAATATAGTAAATGGACAAAGAGGCCTATGAAAGGCCTGAAATTCGGCATGCCTTGAGAGAACAAGAGGTCTGGGAACTGCTCCCAGCTCCACAAGAGAAATTTGGAAGCCATGTGCTCTGGGCTTCTCCTCTGTTCTCTCACTGCTTGTAAAGCCATCGCTTACCCCACCCTCATTTCTTCAGAGGCTTCTGCCCACCAGTGCACTCTGCCCACTGACCAGCCAAGTCCTCCCCATTGGTTTTGGTTGGAAGACTATCAGAGAACCTGGGCCTTCGGGTTGTGTTTGAGATGATTTGTCACCGATTATGGACACAAGGCCAGCTGACCTCTGCCCTCAATTAAAAATGGAACTAACCAGACAAGTCAATAGCCACAGCAATGTTTCAAACAGGTAGACAATACACGAGATTGAACAGTGAGGTAATGCAGAGTTAATGTAGATTTAACATGACTGTTTGAAATAACCGCACAGAGACCAGTATCCCATCACCAAGTCACCCTTTATTCACTTGCGCACAGTACACTGGCTGTGGTCAGCCAGCTCTGAGTCAGTCCCTGAACTGAAGAGATTCTAAATTCCCTGGTTATATTTTTTTCCCTCTTTCTTGACATAGTGAAGAAACATCAAGTGCAGAAAACTTTATTCATATTCCACCAACAGTAAGAAAAAAAACACCCGAGTGGCCAGTGACAAGCAATGCCCTTCTCTTTAGGGACAATGCCCATGTGATCGAAAAAGTGAAGGGGGGAATTAGGGATTAAATCAAAATAGACTCGGACGGGGAAATAGAACACTCCACACCTGTGTGCCCACCTCTCCCTGAAATCAGAGAGAATGTTGATAGACACCGCGTGCTCCTTCTCCAGGGACACCTGGGCTCTAACATACCGCGAACGAGGGGCAGGCAATTGGCTCTAATGTCCCCTGCTGCCTAGACCTGTTTATGACCTGTTTGGCCAGGCCCAGGAGCAGACCCACGAGGAGATCCTCTGACCTGCCCTCCGCACCGGGTGACCAAAGATCAGGAGCGTGGGGCTGAAGTGCAACCAAAAACATAAAAGAAGATGCAGATGCCCACATCCCACATAGACATGGTCCACAGACTCCACAGCACCACAGAACAAGCAGTTGGGCTGGGAGTCTGTGAATCACAGCAAGCTGCCATTGTAGGAGATTGTTGCGTGCAGCACCCGCCACCCCAGATCCCTGAGCGAAAGTGGGGGGGGGGGGGGGGGGGGAAGAGAAAGAAGAGAGGATTCCCTCATAGAGATCCCTCCACTGGGGAAACTGCTGTTTATATTGGTTGGCCTAGGCTTCCTGATTGGCCCAGCTTAACAACCCCAATCAAGGATCTCATAGTCAGTGAGATCCACCAGATTCCAATCACTACACAGTTATTGAAACATTCACCTCCAAAACAGATTTGATAACATATGCCTTAGGATTAGTAATAGGATGTCTAACCACATATACACACACACAAACACAGAGCAAATCACTGCAAAACTTTAGAGGCATTCTATACAATCAAAACCAGTGCACAGCTCAAGGACTCCCTTAACTAATCATTATTAATGACCCAACATTTATTTTTGTTGATAACAGTTATCGACTCTGGACTCTATTTTCTTCTGATTACGTGCTGCCAGCTTCCTGTTTATTTATTTATTTATTTATTTATTTATTTATTTTTTCTTATTTTATTTTAACCCCCACACTACCACCTAAGTGCGGTAGTGCTTATGAAACTGCTGTTTATATTGGTTGGCCTAGGTTTCCTGATTGGCCCAGCTTAACAACCCCAATCAAGGATCTCAGTCAATGAGATCCACCAGATTCCAATCACTACACAGTTATTGAAATATTCACCTCCAAAACAGATTTGATAACATATGCCTTAGGATTAGTAATAGGATGTATAATCACATATACACACACAAACACAGAGCAAATCACTGCAAAACTTTAGAGGCATTCTATACAATCAAAACCAGTGCACAGCTCAAGGACTCCCTTAACTAATCATTATTAATGACCCAACATTTATTTTTGTTGATAACAGTTATCGACTCTGGACTCTATTTTCTTCTGATTACGTGCTGCCAGCTGCGATAACCTGTTTCCTCTTTCCACACACAGCATGTAATCCTTTCACCCAACTGTGTAATCTCTGACATGTTGCCTACATCAAACAACAATACACAGGTTTAACTAAAACCACCCAACAGCACAAACACAGGGCAGGTACCAGAATAAGGACAGCTCATTTTCATAGAAGAAACACAGAAAGCCTGTACGAGGTCAGTAGAACAAGTTTGAGGTGGAGCAGAGGGACCTCTGGGTTCATGCAGATGATTCCCTGAAGGAGGCCAGGCAAGTTGAAACAGTTGTTAAGGTGGTTTATAGGAACCTTGAGTCCTTATTAGTTTGTTAAACATTGTGTAATCAGTCAATAAGTCGATGTGATGAAAAAGAAAAAGATGGAGCTTCAGAAGATCCTAAATGTGACAAATCAACTTTTTTTTAAAGTAAGTAAGTTAATTAGGGATATGTGTTCGATAGCCGAGGCAGTATTCATTGCCCATCCCCAGTTTCCCTTGAGAACGTGGTGATAAGCTGCCTCCTTGAACCTCTTCAGTCTTTGGGGTGTAGGTAGCTCCACAATGCCATCACGAAGGATTCTGACCCAGTGACATTGAAGGAACAGTGATTTATTTCCAGGTCTGGATAGTGACTGGCTTGGATAGGAGCATGCTATAGGAGATAGTGGTGGTACTGGGTAAGTGCTGCCCTTGTCCTTTTAGGTGAAGTTGCTGTTGAAGGAGACATGCTGAATTTCTGCATTGCACCTTGTAGATGCCACACACTGCTGGCACTGACCATCAGTCATGGAGAGAGCTCATGTTGAAGGTGTGTCAATCAAGTGGGCTACTTTGTCTTTGACGGTGTCAAGCTTTTTCCAGGTTGTTGGTGCTGTACTCAGCCAGGCAAATGGGGAGTACTCCACTGTACTCCTGACTTGGCATGACAAGTTTAGTCAAAGGGAAATCACGTTCTTGGGAGAAGTGACTTGGGCTGTGGTTAAAAGGAAACCAGTGCATGTACTGTACTTAGATTTCCAGAAGCTATTTGCTAAGATGCCACATTAAAGGTTAGTGCAGAAATTAAACGTTAACGGTGTTGGAGATAACAGATTACAATAGACAGAAGATTGGCTGACTAAAAGAGAGAGATGTAGGCCTTTTTCAGGCTGGAAGGATATCACGTGAGCACTGGAGTCAGTGCAGGGGGTCTCAGCTCTTTACAATGTATATCAATGAAGGGACTGAAGGTACAGGTAGCTAATTTGCTGATGACGCAAAAAAAAAGATAGGAAAGCGAGTTGTGAAGAGGACATTGTCCTTCATTGCTAGAAGGATGGATTTTAAAAACAGGGAGGTTACACTGCAGCTGTACAGGGTGGTGAGGCCACACCTGAAACACTGCATGCAGATTTGGGCTCCTTACTTGAGAGAGGGTGTACTGGTACTAGAGAAGGTTCACTAGGTTGATTCCGAAGTTGAGAGGGCTGGTTTCTGAGGAAAGATTGAAAAAACTGGCACTATTACTCATTGGAATTTAGAACAATGAGAGGAATCTTAAAGAAACATATAAAATTATGAAGGGAATAGATGATAGAAGCAGGGAGGCTGTTTCCAATGATGAGTGAAAACTCGAACTGGAACTAGGGGGCAGAGCCTCAAAATAAGGGGGAACAGGTTTAGGACGGAGTTGAGGAGGAACTTCTTCACCCAAAGGATTGTGCGTCTGTGGAGTTCCCTGCCCTGTGAATTAGTTGAGGCTACCTAATTGAATGTTTTTAAGGCAAAGATAGATTTTTGAACAGTAAAGGAACTAAGGGTTATGTTGAGTGGGTGGGTAAGTGGAGCTGAGATGGAAATGTGTTGCTGGAAAAGCGCAGCAGGTCAGGCAGCATCCAGGGAACAGGAGAATCGACGTTTCGGGCATAAGCCCTTCTTCAGGAATGAGGGAAGTGTGTCCAGCAGGCTAAGATAAAAGGTAGGGAGGAGGGACTTGGGGGAGGGGCGTCGGAAATGTGATAGGTGGAAAGAGGTCAAGGTGAGGGTGATAGGTCAGACTGGGGTGGGGGCGGAGAGGTCGGGAAGAA
>NC_057712.1:114236814-114255176 GCF_004010195.1 Chiloscyllium plagiosum | reverse complement strand
GGCGGCGCCGATACAGTCATCGATGTAGCGGAGGAAAAGGTGGGGGGTGGGGCCAGTGTAGTTGCGGAAGATGGATTGTTCCACATATCCTACGAAGAGGCAGACATAGCTGGGGCCCATGCGGGTGGAGCTGAGGCCATGAAAAGATCAGCCATGATCATACTGAATGGCAGAGCAGGCTCGATGGCATACTCCTGCTCCTTGTTCTTATGTCCCTATAAGGGAACCTACACAGGGATATAGAAAGGGAGTGGGCAAAGATCTCCCAAATGGAGTATAAGATGGGAAAAATGAATAATTGTTCATTTTGACAGAAAGCATAAAAAAGCAGCTTATTATCCAAATGGTGAGAGGTTGCAGAGCTCTGAGATACCGGGAGATCCAGCTGTCCCAGTGCATGAATCACAGAAGGTTAGTCTGCAGGTAGAGCAAGTAGAGTTTTTTTTTCCTCCTAAAGGGTTCAGAATGCAAGACTAGGGGAGACTATCCTGCAGTTAGATAAGGCATTGATGGGATCACATTTGGAGTAGCGTGTACAGAACTGGCCAATGTACTTACAGAAGAATGTTAATGTGTCGGAGACAGTTCAGATAAGCTTTGCTGGACCAATATCTGGAATGAGCGTATTATCTCATGAGGAATGGTATCCTTTGAAATTTAGAAGTGATAAAGGTGATTCGATTGAAACGCAAGATCCTGAGGGGTCTAGGCCTTGACATTGTGAAGATGTAGCAGTCATCCTTTAAAAATAAGGGGTCACGCATTTGAAGTCAGAGATGAAAATGTAAAATTCTCTCAAGGGTTTGGACGTCTTTGGAATTCCTTTCCTCAAAAGACAGTGGACACAGAATCTTTGAATATTTACAAGGCTGAGGTGAACAGATTATTGATTACCACGGGGACGACAGATTATTGATTACCACGGGGATGACAGATTGAGAATTTGTAGAGTTGAGGTTCGAATCAGATCAGCCTGATCTTACCGAATGGCAGACCTGCTCAAAGACACAAATGGCCCACTCTCATTTCTTGTTTTTATGCTCATAAACATAAAAAATGATTTTTATTTTGTACTCTTGAAATAGACTAAAAACTGCCAATAAAATCATACCAGAGCCTCAACTTCATGCTGGGGTTCAGAGAGGTGTACGGGATGATGGAAAAGCCTACTGCTAGCCCCCATTGACAATATCAGGCCAGGGGATTTTAAACCCTAACCCTCCAGCCCAACCCAAGTCTCCTTACAAAATCCTTGGTGTCATCACCATCTGAATCCAGTTGGGAAGACAGAGGACAACCCTGGAAATGACTCAGCCCAGCCCAGTCCAGTCAGCCCATCAGCCTGGAAATGACTCAGCCCAGCCCAGTCCAGTCAGCCCATCAGCCCATCCCAGCCCAGTCCAGTCAGCCCATCAGCTCAGCCCAGCCCAGTCCAGTCAGCCCATCAGCTCAGCCCAGCCCAGCCCAGTCAGCCCATCAGCTCAGCCCAGCCCAGCCCAGTCAGTCGGTCGGTCAGGTGATGGGTCTGCTACAAGGGAAACACATTCAGGGGAAGGTGGTGAATTCAAGAAAGCCAGTCATGTTAAAATCCAGCCATCAATCCAGTCTTTGCATACTGACAAGGGTCTCATCTTCCCAGAGCCAAGTAGGCTTCCCAAAATCCAGGATTTAACATTCCGGTGGTGAGGCTGCCCGGAAGGCCAAGAGTGAAGGTTGCAGGATTCAGCCTTGACTTTAAGGTCCACACACCCCCCCACCACTGGGGTAAAGGAAGGTTACAGATTGATTCCCAGCATCACCTATGGCCCTGACTGGCACAAGTACAGGTCAGTGGCAGTGATTGGATGACCAAGCCACATGAAGAGTCTTGGATTAGATATTCCATTGCAGCATAGTTGTGTGTGAGGGAATCTGAAAAATATTCAGTCCACATCGCATCCAATGAACATGCTCTGTTATTCAATAAGATCTTAATGAACATAGTCCAGTCCAGCCAACATCCTCATTAGTCTCCTCTATATCCTCTCAACTGCAGTCACACCTTTCTTCTGACATGATCATCAAGACTGCATGCAGCACTCAAGACAGAATCAAAATAGTATTTCATTTCATTCCAGTACACTCTTCCAGCTCTTATGTTTTGGTTAACAAATGCATGTATTCAGTAAGTCTTCTTGACCTGATTTACCTAACCAACGACCTACGGAGATCAGTGAGCAAGCACTCTCAGATTCCTCAATTCCTATGTACTTCTCAGTATCATAACATGGATTGGATCATTGAATATTACCCCATAGTCATTCAACCCACTGAGTCGACAGCAGTTGTTTTGAAGATCAATTCAGTTAGTTCTGCTCCTCAACTCCCCAGTCATAACTCTCAAAGACATATTTCTTTGAGAAAGATGCTGTGAAAAGAATGCACATTCCATGAGAAACTGAGGGGATGCATGAAGGATAAGGCCTGCAGGAAGTTAAAATCAATTTAAAATTTGGGTATACTTTAAGGAGCAGAAGTGTACAGGATTTGGCTGAGAATTCAACATTTAAAGATATTGCTCCTTTCCAGTCCCCAAATTCAAATTGCAACAGAGTAAATTAGCAAACAACAAAATGTTGCTTTGTAGAATTAACCTTGACCGGATATCATCCTAATTCCCCAGAGCTGGATCCTTCTGGATGACTTGGATATCAGCAAGTAATGGAAAATAACTCCCCCATTTCATTTGTCTAAGAGTTCAAACTGTATTGCCTCTATTCTATCAGTGGCTGATCCCAAAGCGATTGGCTACTTTATAAATTATAATTAGAATCTAAATTTTATTAAAAAGGGATTTTTTTTTTAAAAACGGTCTATACTTAAAATTCTGGAAACCAAATGCAAGAGAAAAGATGATGAAATGCTCAGAAATACCACACATCAAAACTGGTTCAGTAACAAACAAAGTCAGAGCAAGTCCGGGCCTCGTTCATTTAACAACTCTTACAGTTGTTTTCAAATCCCTCCAGAACTCCATCATTCCCTTTCTCTGATCTCCTCTGGCACAACAACCCTTGAAACGCCAAGGCTGTACCTTCTGCTGCTTAGGCCCCAAGCTCTGGAATTCTCTCACTAAAAAGTATCTGCCTCTCTACGTCAACTTCCCCTAACTTTGTGGTCACTTGTCCTGATAGAATTATTAAAACATTTTGACATTAAGCTAAGGTGAGAATCAGCATAAGCTGTGTGCTGAGTTAGGGGCTATCCAGAATATAATGTCGTTGTTGCTGCTAGCACAGTTAATAAAGCCCAAAGTTTGTAATGTGGTCATTTTTCAATTTATTCCTCATCATTTGAATAGCCAGCAGCACAGGCCTGTTATTTCATCTGTGATATGTCAATTAGCTGTTTTCCAAATACCAAAGTTCTGATGATATAAAGTAATCAAAGCTTTCTGTGTTAAACTGAACAGTTGTTGAACAACATGCCATACCTGCAATTGGTGGGCCGGCTGTCATTGGAATGGACATCAACCCAAGAAGGAATCCAATCGCCTGCGATACATTCTCTGAGCCCACAAGTTCAAAGGCAACTGGGGCCATGATTGAGATGAAGCATCCATCAAATAAACCCATGAAAAGGCAGACTGCAATGAGACCACCAAAGCCTTGACACAGTGGAATCATCATGGACATCAGCCCAATAACAAAGAACGATACCACCTGAAATAACAAAGGAAAGTTTTGTCACTTGCTTCTATTTACATGAGGAAAAGTAGAAAAAACATTTAGCAAATTTGTTCTTGAGCTTTCAGAATATGGATTAATACAATCCAATTCATTTTTATTTGTTTGTGGCATATGGCTGTCACTGGCTGGGTCAGTATTTATTGCCTGCCTGTTAAGTTGCTGGTGAGCTGTCAGGTATGTAAACCGTATGGCTCATGAATAGGTGCATCATATCAAATGTCACATCCCTTTGGCACAACACGCAGAGTATTGACAATAGTCAGCAGGCCCTTGCAAAGGTCAGAATATACAGTCTAACATAGTTGTTCTAATTGGACAATAATTGCTGTGTAATCCCATCTAATTGTAATTGATACCAAATGCAACTTCTGTAACCAGCATGAGGGTACCACAAGATCAGCCACAGTATAGACACATCAGTTCCTTTGAACTCTGTCCCACAAGTAGAGGAGGAGAACTTCAATAGGAAGTGATTATCTTAGGTATGGCAGGTACCAAGTCTTGTATAATTGGGCATAATAAGTTCTCATACCCAGCCTCTAGGTAACAATTTCCAGCTCTTGCCATTTCAAGACTCCATGTTTCCTCATTGACCGAAAGACAACGTAGCACAGGACAGAAACATAGCACAGTTTAGATGCTCACGATGTGTTACATGTCCCAGGCCATTATCGGATAATTAACTTGTGAATCTGCAGCAGCTTACATCAAGTTCATGCATTGGCTGCGACAAGGAGGACTGTACTGTCACTGCTCCCCCAACCCCTCTGTGACTGTGACAGGCTTGTACAGAATTGGCCCCTCCCTCTTTGTAAGCAGCTACTTGACCCATAACACCAGTCCACCTTACCTGAAGGAAAACTTTATTTGAGCCAGGTAAATAGTCTGCAACCCTGCCAAAAACTAATCGCCCAATCCCTGATGAGATTCCAATACACATCAACAGAACTTCTTCATTTTGCAATTGAAAAGTTTCTTCCACATACTTCATCTGTTGATAAAACACAGAAATAAAAATTAAAGCATGTTATTTTGGCCTTTTCATACTATTCCTGCAGTATTAGTGTATAAATGTTTCCTCTGCTTCCTTTCATGTATAAGAGGTCAGAGAGAGAGAGAGAAAGAGAGAGAGTCATACAACACAGAACCAGGCCTCTGGCCCACCAAGTCTCTGCCAAACAAACACCAAACAACACTAATCCCATTTGCCTGCACTTGTCTGTAGCCTACGATGCCCTGACATTGAGTGCTCATTCAGCTGCTTTTTAAAATGTTACAAAATTAGCTGCCTGCACCACTCTCTTAGTCAGCATGTTCCATATAGTTGCCACCCTTTTGGTGAAAAATTTCTTTCACTTTAAACTAAGGCTCTCTTGTCTTAAACAAGTCTGCTATGAGGAAAGAGCACGGTAGCTCGGTGGTTAGCACTGCCTCACAGCACCAAGGACCTGGGTTCGATTCCACCCATGTGTGTGGAGTTTGCACATTCTCTGCATGGGTTTCCTCCAGGTGCTCTGGTTTCCTCCCGCAGTCCAAAGATGTGCAGTTTAGGTGGATTAGCCATACTAAATTGTCCATAATGTCAATGGGATGGGTGGGTTAACCATGGAAAATGCAAGGCTATAGGGATAGGGCAGGTCTGGGTGGGACCCTTTTTGAAATGTCGGTGTGGACTTGATGGGCCGAATAGCCTGATTCCATACTGTAAGGATTCTATGGACTTCTACACCAAGGTTCCTTTGTTCCTCAGTAAACCCTAGGGATTTACCAATCATTGTAGTGCCAAAGCTAATCTGTCTACTGGTTGTCTTATCAAACCATAGGGGCTGCTCTCTCAGTAGAGAGAAACAACTGGTGGTGATTTAACCTGAGGGCCACCAGACCTCTGCCAGGGGATGATGTTGAGAAGGAGAGTCCTTAAATAGTAACCTCAAACTTGTGATGGGAATTGAACCCACGCTGCTCTGTAAACCAACGATCCAGCCAACTGAGCTTAACTAGTTCCCTCTGTCTACTTAAATGTTTTTACATCAAGTGCTTCTAGGTTTGTAAGACAAAATCTCGATAGTATTAATATCAAAGAATAATGGCTAGGCTAACAAAAAAAACTTGTATTTCTGTAGCATTTTACATGACTGGCAGCCAATGAATTCCCTTGGAGTGCCTTCCATGGTTTGTTAGCGAATGAAACAACTACATTGCCATATGTGACCTTGCTGGAGGCAAATCAGCTAAGTGTCAGCTAATTTGTTTTGTAACAGGTTGGTAGTTAAATAACAAGCATTACTCTGATCCATGGGGATCTTTCACACACACCTAAATCAGACAGCTGCAGTTCGGCTTAATAGCTCAAGAATGGAACCATAATATTTTACTTGAAGTGACAGCCATGTGAGCAGGAGCTGAGATGTTCAGAAAACAACCTATACCTCAATCTGCATACGTCTAAAAATCACTGACTCAAATTCAGCAGCACATAGTTAGTCCACAGCAAAATTCCTCTCCCAAAAGGAACCCATTTTTGACATTCGAATAAGTAGATTGGGTTTTTCTTTTAAAAAAAAAAGTGATTGAGGGACGTGGGCCCTGTAAGTTTTGCCAGCATTTACTGTCCACCTCCAGTTGTCCATGAGAAGGTGGTGGTGAGCTACCCTCCTGGCACGCTGCAATCTATTTGGTGTCAATACATCCACGGTGACATCAGGGAGGGAATTCCAAGATTTTGGCCCAGTTTCATTGAAGGGCCAGCTATATATCTCCAGGTCAGGATGCTACGTGGGAACTTGCAGGCTGGTGCTGTTCCCATGGATCTGCTACCCTTGTCCTTCAAGGTGATAGTGGTTCGAAGGAGCCTTGTTGAATATCTGCAGTGCATCCTGCAGGGGATATACACAGCTGGTACTGGGTGATTAGGAGAGTGAAGGTTTGTGGATATGGTGCCAAACAAGCAGTTTGTTTCTGGAGTGCTGTTGGAGTTGCACACATCAAAGCAAGTGCTGGAATATTCTATCATATTCCCGACTTGTGCCTTGTAGATGGTGGACAGGGAGTTACAGGATTCCTAGCTTCTTACCTACACTTGCAGCCACTGTATTTATATGACAGTGCAGCTCAGTTACTGGTCACTCACAGGATGTTGACAGAAGGGGATTTAGCGATGGTAAAGCCATTATATGTCAAGGAGTGATGGTTGGATTCTTTTGTTGGAGATGGTCATTACCACGCACTTGTGTGACACAAATGGTAATTGCCATATGTCAGCCCAAGCTTGAATATTATCCAAGTCTTGTTACATTTGGATATGGACTGTTTCAGTGTCTGAGTGGTCATGAATGGTGCTGGACGTTGTGCAACCATTGGCAAGTATGGGCCTTCCAATGGAGGGAAGGTCATTGATGAAGCAGCTGAAGACATTTGGGCCAAGGATACTATTCTGAGGAACTAAGATAGGCACCGAGTCGGATACGGAAAGATCCTTTGAGGCTTTGTAGTCAGATGTGGAAAGAGCTGAGATGACTGACTTCCAATAACTAGAGTCGTTTTCTGTTGTGCCAGGTATAAAGAATAAAGAATAGTCCAGCACAGGAACAGGCCCTTTGGCCTACCAAGTTTCCAAAGATACATGATGCCTTTCTAAACTAAAATCTTTTTGCCTCTACACTGTCCATACACTCTACTCCCTGCTTATTCATATGCTTCCAATTCCCCTGATTGCCATTCACTCCAGTTTTGCGAGAACTCGGTGATGTCATAGAGTCCTAGAGATGTACAGCATGGAAACAGACCCTTCGGTCCAACCCGTCCACGCCGACCAGATACCCCAACCCAATCTAGTCCCACCTGCCAGCACCCGGCCCATGTCCCTCCAAACCAGTCCCACCTGCCAGCACCCGGCCCATGTCCCTCCAAACCCTTCCTATTCATTTACCCATCTAAATGCATCTTAAATGTTGCAATTGTACCAGCCTCCACCACTTCCTCTGGCGGCTCATTCCATACACCTACCACCCTCCAGGACTCTCACCCCATTGCTGCTCTGGAGTTCAGCTCTTTTGTTCATATTTGAATCATGGCTGTAAAATAAGTCAGGTGCAGAGTGACCCTGGCAGAACCCAAACTGACCTGTAAGTGCGTGCTCTTTAATAGCACAGATGATGACACCGTCCATCATTTTACTAATGATTGAAAGTAGACTGATGGGGCAGTCACTGGCCAGATTCATCTAGCTTTTCGTATACAGGACATACCTGGGCAATTTTCCACATTGCCGAGTAGATGTCAGTGTTGTAACTGTACTGGATCACAGCTGTGATAAGTCTTCAGTGCGATTGCTAGAATATGGGCAGGTCCCATGGACTTTGCAGTATCCAGTGCCTTCAGCCATTTCTGAATATCACATGGAGTGAATAAAATTGGCTGAAGACTGGTGTCTGTAATGCTGGGAACCTCCAGATTGATCATCCCCTCAATTATTCTGACTGAAGATTATAGAGAGTGCTTCAGTCTCATCTTTTGCACAGATGTGCCCCACCATACTGGGGATGCAGATATTTGTGAAGCCTCCTCATCCAGGGAGTTGTTTAACTGTTTACCAGCATCCCTGGGAGAAAGTGAGGACTGCAGATGCTGGACATCAGGCTCGAAAAAGTGTGGCAATGGAAAAGCACAGTAGGTCAGGCAGCATCAGAGGAGCAGGAGAGCCAACATTTTGGGCATAAACCCTTCATTCCGGAGGAAGGGCTCATATCTGAAATGTCGATTCTCCTGCTCCTCGGATGCTGCCTGACCTGTTGTGCTTTTCCAGCACCACATTTTTTGACTACCATCATCCCTGGTTGGGAAAGGACTCTCCCGAGAAAGGAAAGATCAGTTGCTTCTTTGTGGGGCTGATGGAGCTTTCTGCTCATCTTGGCCACGAGAAACTTTAAATTAGAAAATAAATTCACAGATTGAGAGTTTCTTCTGGCCAGTTCCTCCTACCATCTTGTTAAAAATGGATGTCACATCTCAATGACAGAGCTCACCCTACACAAGAAAGCAGTCAAGGCGAAAGCATTCTATGATTTCAAGGACAATATAGCACGTGGGGCTAAAGGGATCAAAGGATATGGAGGAAAAGCGGGAATGGGCTATTGAGTTGGATGATCATCCAAGATCATAATGAATATAGGAAAGGTTCAAAAGGACCAAATGTCTTATGCCCGTTCCTATAAATATTTCTACATTCTACGTTTCTGGCAAGTATGCCTCTTGCTCAGTCCAGAGAGGGGAACTAAGAAAATAATCTGTCAAAACGTTGTTGGGAACTAAGTATTTTAACCATCCACCTGCCTAGGAAGCAGGGTTAAAACACTGGGTTTGAAGTGCTTACATCCTAGAGCGCTGCTTGAACCCACATTGGGGAAAATCACTGATAAAGTGCATTTATTGTCCCATCCTAACTGAATGTACAGCTGGTGGTAGACCCGCAAACAGCACTTGGAGGAAATTTCAAGTTATTGTTGCAAAGTCAGGATGACATGCAGTCTGGGAGGTGAACAGAGTCTTTCCATAATGCTGATGCTCAAGCCTAACCTGGTGGCAGAGGATGGAGGGGAGTGAGGGAGATGTTACTTCACTTCAGCCTGCAGACTAGGTCCAGGTGACTAACATTTCTATACATGAGCAAAGGAGGGTGGTGACAACAGTGTATATCTAAGTAGTTAGTACCTGGAAAACTCATGTTTACACAGATCCCTTAGCATCCCATGGCAAATTAATAATTTAAATATACAAGAGAGAATTGATCAACAGCAAGGAGATAGAAAAAGTGAGATGCTGGCGAGTAAATTTTACGTGAAGTGGGGTCAAGTTGGCAAAATATTCTTGGTCCTATGTTGTGTGGGCTACAGTAAAACGTAAAACAATCACAGGGCATATAATTAATGCATTTATGGCAGCTCTTCTGATAGATTTCTGTTTAATATCTGCCTAACTACTGTGCACAAAGGACAAAGTTCTAACAACCTATTGCCAAGGAGTGGTCACTGTTGGCACTTTGGAATTTGAACCTTCCATCTTTATTTTGGATATTGCTAAAGTAAAAGCTAGTCAGATACTGTTGGACTAAAAGGTGCCATCAACGGCAGCTACTTTAGGGTTGCCAACTCAGGGCAAGTGTATTCTTGAAGATTTTATCATGTGACCACCTGCCCCCAACCAGCCTTCCCCTTTCCTGCCACTGGATAATCAACACAGCGATTTCACTGAATCACTTTCCCATATGGATCAGAAAGTGAAATCTTCATTTGACTGTTTTCTTGACTATTAGTAGAAAGAGTAGCTGCTTAACTATCAACGTTTTCATAATTAATAAGACTGCTTGCAGAAAATTTAAAAAGCTTGAAAATTAAAGTAGTCCCAGAAGTTCTGATTTTTAACCAAATTGCGTTTGGCAGAGTCCTGAAGATTTGGGCGAGGTGGCTGTGACCAAGGTTTTCAATTTCATCCATTTTATTTGATAGGACAGGAGAAATTGGAGAAGCCTGATCAGATGTTAGTTGATCTTTAATTAATATACTTACGCAGATGGTCTGACTTAATTTATGACTATTAGAAGTAGAGAACATTGGACAAAAAAGTACAGAAGACAGATGCTAATGCATTTACCACCCAGCATTGCAGACAATCATTTCCAGGCAGCAGACGACAGATAAACAACCACATGAGCACATTCAGGATGGGGTCAAGCTTGAGCAAGAGTGAAGTGCAACATGAACATTGATACGGGCACGATGACTCAGGCAGACAGTACAAGCCATACAGTTCTTATCCCAGAGCTAAGCTTGCAGTTTTCAAGGAGGGTTGTAATTAGAAATGCTGACAATTTATTTCAGCAACTTTAGATTTAGAGACCAAGATTCTGACCACCATCATCTGGAACTGTGCATGTGACCAGCAATATAAGGAAAAGTAGATAAGGGGCAAATAGATATTCAGCTGTGCTCATGAAGCCTACTTTTAAAAAAAAATTGTAAAAATTATATTTCATTCACAAATTATCTACAAGAAATTACCATATCGCTATTTTCATTTGAACAGTGCACTCTTGGGGGTCTCCAAATTGGAATATTTACTAAATATCACAGAAACTGTATACATGGCAGTACACTGTATATGGCATGGGGGGGGGTTCTATAAGTTAACATACCCTCACTACATTCTGGCAGAAAGGCACTGCCAAATCTACATTCTTTTTTGTGGATTACCAGAATAACCACATATACTATATAAGCAGCATTACATTTAACCTCACTGTATCTAGAATGTAGCTTTGGAAAATCAATTCAGAATGCAGTCTGTTTTATCCCTCCCTCACGTGCTTGCCCTTCCTCTATTCCACAATTAGATTGGAAGTTTGTTGTACTTTTAATCTTGTTGGCTCCTCAAGTCAAAAATCCATGAATTCTGGGATATTCTGTCACTTGTAGCACCAGTTTATCCCATCAATCCTTCCCTCACAAAAGGTTCAGGCAGACAATAGCTTAGATTTCATTCCATTGACATGTTGGATGTTTTTTGCAACAATGTTGTTAAACTGTTGCAGTGTTCATAGAGGAAGTTACAGAAATGTAACTAGTTTTTTCAGAAAGACTGCACAATATAACATATTGGTGCTGTTTCCTGAAGTAACGCCCAACAATTTGTATTCAGCAAATCAACATATTTTCAGAAATCACACACTCTAATCATACATCCTTGTCATTCTAACTGTCGGTCATTAATAGTTAGTAAAAAAAAACTATCAATTCCTACCACTTTACAAAATTTAATCCTGAGACCAGACTTAGTTATGTAGCCCCACTTATGTTTCAAAAATTTGGAATAAATTTCATTTCAATGAAGACTCTAAATCTGTGACTTGCCTAAAAATACAAAGGAATTTGACCTTTTGTCAAATATCGGGCATTAGGGCAACAAATATGGGGCATATATAGGGGAACGCCATTATGTGTTCCATTGAAGGGGGAAGTTCCAACTCACACAACATCCTGACTTGGAACTGTATCATCAGTCAGTCCTTCATTGTCAACGGGTCAAAATTCTGGAACTCACTCCATAACAGCACCGTAGGTGTATCCAAACCACAAGCGGAGCAGCGGTTCAACAAGACAACTCACCGTTACAACCATCTAAAGACCAAGGAGAGATGGGCAAATAACAGCGGCCTTGCCAGCAGTGCTCACATCCCATGATCAAACAAAAAACAAATTATAAAATATACCTTGGCATCAAATAATGTCCCAAAGAATACAAACCTTAAGCCTGCCATTTTACAATTGACACTGCAAAGATAGGCTGATTGTGGTTCTGTTTCTTGCTTTAACTGGATTGGATTGTAAAGAACAGTATTTCAGCCTTGCCAATACTTTCGGACAAGAAAATGAAAAATACCTACATAATCCTTTAAACTCAATCAATCAATCAATCTCTCACTGCTTGCACACAACCATTCATGAAAAGTATAGCTTTCCATCCTCAAAGGAGTTGTTTCTTGAACGGGAGTGGCAAACTGTATGTTTCCAGTATCAAATGCTGAGTACTATGTCAGGAAACAAACTGAAGGATTATTCCTATGATGGAAAGGAAGCACATAGATTCACTTAAAGCAGGAGTCACTAACTATCAATGAACACTTTTTTTTGTATTAATCTGCACTGGTTCCAGCTCATGGTCTGTAAAGCCCTGCAATGAGACTGACCCAGCAGCCGACTGAACACAGACAATTAAAGAAAATATAAAGCAATAATCAATTTTACCAAATTGATAAATGAGCAGAAATTTCCAAGTTTGGTCCTTGCAATCCAGATTAACTTTCTGCTGACTCAAAAGATTGCCCACCAGATCTGAATTGCAAATCTTTACAGAAACCAAAAGGTGTCACTGGAAAGCCAATAAGAACCATGGTCTTTGCTGGCATCATCTCAGTCACATGCACTCACTTTGGGTAGAAAAAAAAAATCATACACACTCAATCGTCAACATTTCTTCATTTAATTACCTAATAGTATTCAGTGTCTGTTTTAACATTCATTCCCTTTCACCAAAATTTGGAATTCAGGAATGCATCAATCAGATGCTGCATCATTTGCTGCAGCTTCCAATATGTGGCTAGAAGTGGAGTTGGAACTTTCAACCCATCAAAATGGTCACCAAGAATATACGTTGCTGCGGTGAGAGGTGTCAAGTCTGTTGTCGAATTTTGGAGACTGAATTCAGCTCCACCCAAACCGACAGTGTCATACCGATTTGGGTAAGGGCAAGACAGAAGGTCTTGTGGAGTGCAGACCTATATACACTGGTCTCTTCATAGTCTAGTTGAATGTAATAACATGCAACTTGTACCAATCAGCTTTATTCAATTAACCACATCGAGACTTTTGTGGTAATGCTTCTGGGCCAGAAGACCCGGGTTCCAGTCCCAGCTTCTCCAGCGGTATGTCGGAAATATCTGACCAGGTTGATTCACAAGTATCTATACCATAAGACCCTCCCCTTGCTTTGGGCTCACAAGGTAGAATGTATGCTGTTTTAGCCTTTGCTGCAACATGTCAATAGTTCTCTTCTGCTATTTGCAGCTATTATTCTAATTGTGGCCAGCTCATTCAATGCAAGGCTCCCCCCACCATGCAAGCTGGCTGGTTTTTTCAGCTTGCAGAAGATTTGACTTTTCCCCCACCTCACCATTAAATCATAAAACTAAGGAGATAAAGCACAAACAAGAACAAAAAAAAACTTCCTTTTCTTCTTAATCAAATATGCTGAAAGTACACCTGCAAACAGTGCGTGACTATAAGTATTGATCAACAGCAACCATTACTGAAATTTTTATCTTACTTAACTAGAAATGCAATTAAGTTACATCTGGTTATTCAATTAGGTTCACGTGGCTAGCATACTGCTCAATGTAGAAACTTTACAAACATGGAACAAAATGATTTACACAGCACACTTAAAAAAATATGGTTAGCAAGCTTTAATGCAAATCCTTAGGATTTCAAAGCTTGCAGACCAAACCAGGTAATAACAGGGGGTTTCCTTTTCTAAAAGGACATGAATGATTGTTCAGATTCTTTTTTATTCAAAACATGCCAACACAACAACCTTTACTGTCACCAGATTGTGTGTCATTTTGTGGATTTTTCTAAACAAGGTTCCAGTTCCCAAACTGCTCAGAGGCTTGGTACTCTTGCTTCAGATGAATTGTCCAATGAAAAGGTAGCACCATACTACCTTTTCCTTGTGCTAATTGTAATCAACGAATGATCATAAGTCACATCCTCACCGCACATCCCAGTAAAGGATAGATGAAAGTAGGCTGCGTTTTTAATTTTCATCCAGTCATATGTATCGTTTTCCTGGCACGAATCCAAAGGTATAATGACAAAAATTAAACCTCCAGTGAAGTAGCAGCATTTGTCATGACCCAGTGACACACCGATGAGAGTCCTCAAGTCAGATTCCATGTCAATGACAACTAGCAGTAAATAGGGCACTATTTGGAGGCTACAGCTAAACAGGAGATTTTACCGGGTAACAATAATGATGCGGTTAGCTGGAGTTCACCTTCCATCAGTTGATCAGACACCCTAACCAAACAGCACTGCAGCAATCTGCAGAGTGGTGCCAAAAGGGCGATAACCATGATCCCACCAAACAATCCACATCATTGGTCAGTGGGTTTTCATACCAACAGTTGAAGTTAAGATGTAACATGAAGCATTCTTTTCCTGATGATTTCAATGCAAATGAACAAATAGGGAAATCTTGCTAAAACTATACAAGGCAGCAGTCAGACCACATCTAGAATAACATTAACAATTTTGGTCCCCTTACCTAAAGATAAATATACTGACTTTGGAAGCAGTCTAGAGAAGTTCACTAGATTTATCTTGAGTAGAGAGCGATCTTCTTATGAAGAGAGCTTGAGAAGGTTAATCTTGTATTAATAAGAGTTAAGAAGAATGAAAGGCGACCTTATTGAAACTTAAGGCTCTTAAGGATCTTGACAGGGTCGATGCAGAGACGTTGTTTCCCTTTGTGGGAGAGTCTAAGACTGGTGGTCATTACCTCAAAATAAGAAGTCACCCATTTAAGACAGAGATGAGGAGGAATCTATTCTCCCTGTGGAATTCTTTACCACAGAGGGCTGCTGAGAAGGTTAAATAATCATACTCAAGGTGGAGATAGACAGAAATTTAATCAGTAAGGGAATCAAGGGCCACAAGGAAAATGGCCAGAAAGTGGAGTTAAGGGTTATCAAATCAACCATGGATCTCACTGAACGGAGAAACAGCCTTAATGGTCTGTACAGAATGACAGCATCACTGGTTAGGCCAGCATTTATGGCCCATCGCTAATCTCCCAAAGAGTCAACCACATTGGTGTGTGTCTGGAGTCACATGTAGGCCAGACCAGGTTAGGATGGCTGTTTCCCCACCTAAAAGGCATTAGTGAACCAGATTGTTTTTCCTGACAATCCATTGGATTCATGGTCATCATTAGACTCTTAATTCCAGACTTTTGTTTAGTTGAATTCAAATTCCAGCAAAACTAATTGATTGCACCAGGGGCATTAAAAAAAACCACACAATTTGAACAATTGTGAGAAACACAAAGTACGTGAATGTTAACTGGTCAATGTCACGCTTGGATACTTTTACGATCCAATGCCATTTATTATACTGAAGAAGCAGGTTTTATTTTACATAAGCCAGCCAAAATGCAGACCTCTTGGAACTTCCCCCCCCCAAAAAAGTCTCTCTTTGCTGCAACAATAACCAGCATGCTGATTCAGAAGCAGGAATGCAGGGAGGAGGCAGCACTTCCTCATTGGAACAACAGGCATAAACTGCTGAGAGGGCTTTAAATTGATTGGAGAGAATATACAGATAAAGTCAAATGTTAGCAACAAATGTGAAGAGTGCCTCAGTGACAAGACCTGCACTAGCTCTGGTTAAAAGAGTGAAGGCAGGTTGTTCTGTTTTTGTCTTTCATGTAAACGGAATAGATTGTAAGTTGCTACCTCCTTCTGCATTCAGGAAGGGTCATATTCTCTATTTCTGGTAGACGGTGGGCTCATTCAGCAATACGAGCTGAGCATTTATTGTCCATCCCTATCTACCCTGGAGGTGGTGGTGACAAGTTGCTTTCTTGGACTGATGCAGTCCAGTGGGTGGAGGTAGCTCATGATGCTATTATGCAGAGAGTTCCAGAATATTTAACCTAGTGACATAAAAGGTACAGTAATATATTTCCAAGTCAGGATGGTCAGTGGAGGGAAACTTGCAAGTTGGTGACATTCCTTTGTATCTGCTACCCTTGTCCGTCTAGATGGTAGCAGTTATGGGTTTGGAATGTACTGTTTAAAGAGGAGCTTTGGGGAGTTTCTGTGGTATACCTGCTGTTAGGATCAACAATGACCCACCAATCTAGAGGATTGTCCACCTCGGAAATTCTGGGCCACTGGCCACACAAAGACCCACTGAACGCATGCCCAATGAGGCCAATCCTAGAACTGGATCTCCCACCACACACTTGACAGAGGATTCCAGGAAATTGGACCTTGACCTTGTGATCGTCAGCATTTGTTTCCCACACTTCCTCTCGAGTTCTGAAGCAACTGTATCCTTTCACACAAGACCTTCCTCTAAGTCAGTTTCTCCTGAATGAGGGTCTCCCATCTATTGATATGGGTGTTGCATTTCTGGAAGGAAGCCTCAGGGAGTCTTTGAAACATTCCCTTTGTCCTCCTCCTCTCATTCAAGTGCCTTCTTTGATCGGAATGAAGGCGATTTGATTTGGATCCTAAGCACAATGCTGGCCCAGTGGAGCTGGTTGTGGGTGTACCCTCCACCACAGCAAGACAGCAATCAATGGAAAGGTGTCAGTGATGGAGGGAGTGGATCTTTGTGGACGTGGGGTCAATCAAGCTGCTTGCTCACTCCTGCGTGGTGTCAGTTTCTCACGTGTTGGAGCTGTACTCATCCAGGCAAGAGGAGGGTATTCCATCACACTCCTGACTTGGGCAGAATTTTGGCAATCAGGAGGCAAGGAACTTACTGCAGGAATCCTAGCTTCTGAAATACTCTGGTAGCCACTGAACTTATAATGGCTAGTCCAGTTCAGTTTCTGGTCGATGGTTACCCTCTCACCCAGAATGTGGATAGTAGGGGAACTCAAGACTGAATGTCAAGGGGTGACGATGAGATTCTCTTGCTCAAGATAGCCATTGCTTTGCATTTGTGTGGTATGAATGATACTTGCCAATATGTGTTCCGAAAAGACCACTCCCTCCGTGACTCCCTCGTCAGGTTCACACCCCCCACCAACCCAACCTCCACCACTCCCAGCCCCTTCCCCTGCAACCGCAAGAAATGCAAAACTTGCGCCCACACCTGCCCCCTTACTTCCCTCCAGGGCCCAAGGGATCCTTCCATATCGGCCACAGATTCACCTGCACCTCCACACACATCATTTACTGCATCCGCTGCAGCCGAAGTGGCCTCCTCTATATTAGGGAGACAGGCTGCCTACTTGCGGAACGTTTCAGAGAACACCTCTGGGACACCCGGACCAACCAACCCAATCGTCCCTTGGCCCAACACTTCAACTCCCCCTCCCACTCCACCAAGGACAGGCAGGCAGGGAGGAAAGGGTCGTGCGAGGGAGCCGTGGTTTAATAAGGAATTGGAATCCCTTGTTAAATGGAAGAGGGCAGCCTATCTCAAGATGAGGCGTGAAGGTTCAATTGGGGCGATTGAGAGTTATAGGGTAGCCAGGAAGGACCTGAAGAGAGAGCTAAAAGCAGCAAGGAGGGGACATGAAAGGTCCTTAGTCGATAGGATTAGGGAAAACCCTAAGGCTTTCTATAGGTATGTTAGGAATAAAAGAATGACTAGGGTAGGAATAGGTCCAGTCAAGGATAGTAGGGGGAAGTTGCGTGTGGAGGCAGAAGAGATTGGGGAGACACTGAATGAATACTTTTCGTCAGTATTCAATCAGGAACAGGACATTGTTGTCAATGTGAGTACTGAGACACAATTAAGTAGAATGGATGGCTTTGAGGTATGTAGAGAAGAGGTATTGGAAATCCTGGAAAAGGTGAAAATAGATAAGTCCCCTGGGCCTGATGGCATTTATCCTAGGATTCTCTGGGAAGCAAGGGAGGAGATTGCAGAGCCATTGGCCTTGATTTTTATGTCCTCATTGTCTACAGGAGTAGTGCCAGAAGACTGGAGCATAGCAAATGTGGTTCCCTTGTTCAAGAAGAGGAGTAGGGATAACCCTAGTAACTATAGGCCGGTGAGTCTCACTTCTGTTGTGGGCAAAATCATGGAGAGAATTGTAAGGGATAGGATTTATGAACATCTGGATAGAAATAAAGTGATCAAGGATAGTCAGCATGGTTTTGTGAAGGGCAACTCGTGCCTCACAAACCTTATTGAATTCTTTGAAAAGGTGACGAAGGAGGATGATGAGGGGAAAGCGGTAGATGTGGTATATATGGATTTTAGTAAGGCGTTTGATAAGGTTCCCCATGGTAGGCTACTGCAGAAAATACGGAGATATGGCATAGAGGGTGAGTTGGAGGTT
>NC_057712.1:114186918-114235161 GCF_004010195.1 Chiloscyllium plagiosum | reverse complement strand
ATTCTCCTGCTCCTTGGATGCTGCCTGACCTGCTGCGCTTTTCCAGCAACATATTTTCAGCAATTATCAGTCTAAACCAGGATATCACCAAGGTCTTGCTGCATTTAAACATCGACTGCTTCAGTAGCTGAGGACTTGCAAATGGAGCTGAATATTGTGCAAACAATCATTGGTGAACATCTCCACTTCTGACCATGTAATGGACGGAAGGTTACTGATGAAGCAGCTGAAGATGGTTGGGTCGATGACACTTCCCTGAGGAATGCCTGCAGAGGTGCAGTGGTGTGGAGAAGACGAATCTCCAAACACCACAATCATTTTCCTATGTGTCAGATATGACTCCAAACACCAGAGTTTTTCCCTTAATCCCACAGATTCTGTTTTACCAGGACTCCTTGATACTGCATTGCCAAATGTGGCCACTCTCACCTCACCTCTGGAATTCAGCTGTTTTATCCATGTTTGAACCAAGGCTGTGATGAGGTCAGGAGCTGAAGTGGCCCTAGCAGAACCCAAACTGGATGCCAGTTTATTGCTATTTATTGGTAGCAGCTTTGATTACCTCTTCCATCACTTTACTGCTGCTTGAGAGAAGACTGATGGGGTGGTAATTGACCGAGTTGGGTTTTTCCAGCTCTTTGTGTGCAGAATATATCTAGGAAACCTTCCTCATTGCTGGGTAGATGATAATGTTGTAACTGTAATTGAAGAACTTGGCTAGGGGTGTGACATGTCTTCAATACTATTGCCATATGATGGAGCCAGTGACCTCGTGGTATTATCACTAGACAATCAAGCCAGAAACTCAGCCAATGTTCTGGGGATTCTGGATTAGTGGTGCTGGAAGAGCACAGCAATTCAGGCAGCATCCGAGGTTAAAGATGCCCTCCAACGCATCTCGTCCACATCCCGCACCTCCGCCCTCAGACCCAACCCCTCCAACCGCAACAAGGACAGAACGCCCCTGGTGCTCACCTTCCACCCTACCAACCTTTGCATAAACCAAATCATCCGACGACATTTCCGCCACCTCCAAACAGACCCCACCACCAGGGATATATTTCCCTCCCCACCCCTCTCCGCCTTCCGCAAAGACCGTTCCCTCCGTGACTACCTGGTCAGGTCCACGCCCCCCTACGACCCACCCACCCATCCTGGCACTTTCCCCTGCCACCGCAGGAACTGTAAAACCTGCGCCCACACCTCCTCCCTCACCTCTATCCAAGGCCCCAAAGGAGCCTTCCACATCCATCAAAATTTTACCTGCACATCCACTAATATCATCTATTGCATCCGTTGCTCCCGATGCGGTCTCCTCTACATTGGGGAGACTGGACACCTCCGGGCAAAAGCCCTTCATCAGGAATAAAGGCAGAGAGCCTGAAGCGTGGAGAGATAAGCTAGAGGAGGGTGGGGGTGTGGGAACTCGATCGTCTGACCTGTCCGGACTTGTCCGACCTGCCCAGCTCCTTTTCCACCTATCCACTCCACCCTCTCCTCCCTGACCTATCACCTTCATCTCCTTCCCCACTGACCTATTGTACTCTATGCTACTCTCTCCCCACCCCCCCCCTCCTCTAGCTTATCTCTCCACACTTCAGGCTCTCTGCCTTTATTCCTGATGAAGGGCTTTTGCCCGAAACGTCAATTTTGCCTGTCCTCGGATGCTGCCTGAATTGCTGTGCTCCTTCCAGCACCACTGATCCAGAATCTGGTTTCCAGCATCTGCAGTCATTGTTTTTACAATGTTCTGGGGGACCTGGGTTCAAATCCTGTCATGGCAGATAGTGGAATTTGAATTTAAGGGTCTAATGATGACCAAGGAAACCATTGTCAGAAAAACCCATCTGGTTCATTAATGCCTCTTTCAGGAAGGAAATTGTCAACTTTACCTCGTCTGGCCTACAGACCCACAGTGATGTGGTTGACACTTAATTGCCTACTGGGATGGGCCAAAGATGCCTACATCCCATGATTTAATTTTTTTTTAAAATGTTGTCGGGGCCCTTAACCTTTGCAGTCTACTGTCCTGAGCCAACATGACGTGAAATGAATCAAATCAGGTTCAAGATTGCATCTTTGTGATGAGGGGCCCCTTCCAGGGGGGGGGGCTGAAATGGATTATCCACTTTGCCCTTGTGACTAAAAGATTGTTGCAAATATGGTCTTGTCTTATGTTCTGCTCTAATGGGCTGGGCCCTCCGTCATTGGAGGATGGGAATATTTGTGGAGCCTCTTCAACTGAGTTGTCCATCTGATCTTCCTCCTCACTCAGTGGGGCTGGGAGAAAGGGAAGAATATAACCAGTCAGGAATTTCTTTTTTCTAAAATTCTGTTCAATTTTCATCTTATTTACCCTCTGACAGTTTAAATGTTGGCTGTGTCATTTGAGGATTAACCTAACACGTGTTAACAAATTGCTTTCTGCTTTGGGGCCTATATGCCTGACGCATTCTACATTCCATTAATAAAGGCTGCAGAAGCTGCTCCACTTTTTTTTTTGGATTCATTCACAAGATATTGGCCTCACAGGGTAGGCCAGTGTTTATAACCCATTCTCAATTGTGCAGAAGGGCAGTCAAGAGTCAACCACATTGCTGGGGGTTTGGAGTCACATGTAAACCAGACTAGGAAAGGACTGCAGTTTCCTTCCAGAAAAGGTCATTATTAAATCAGATGGGTTTTTTTTCCCCCCAACAATTGCAACAGTCTCAAGGTCATCATTAGACATTTAATTCCAGATTTCTTTTTTTATGAATTCAAATTTCACCATCTGCCATGGCAGGATTTGAACAGAGGTCATAGAGTCAGAGCTGCACAGGAGGGAAACAGACCCTTTGCCCCAACTCGTCCTTACCAGATAATCATAAATTAATCTCGTCCCATTTGCCAGCATTTGGACATAACCCTCTAAACCAACAGGAACTCCCCTCAAGTTCAGCAATTATTTAAAAGCAGTTTGTCAAAGTAACAAACGCAAACCAGGATGGAGCAAACAAGTCATCCCAAACTCCTCGGATATCTGCACTACGACCAAACAGCAGCACTTTGGAAAAAGGTTTGGCTTTGGGACATTGATCTTTGCACAAAATAAATACTTGTCTGTGAGAGAGTCCACACATCGCGGGACAGGCTCCATATTCTGAATTTCTGACAAATTCAGTATTGTCCATCTGGAGGTTCTGTACCTTAATTAAAGTACAGACTGCCTTGTACTTTTGGGGTAAGAATTCCTCGTAAACTTCTCACAAAGATGCATATGGCTGTGTTAAAAATGACCGTGCACAAGGCAGTACTGAAAATGTACCATTAACAGTTCACAGCAGCTGTCTGGCTGGGAAGGGCAGGACAGGAAACAGCTGCTAAAACAGATGCTCAGTCACCAAAGTTGAAACTGAGACCACGTTCTGAAAAGCAGCCAAATGCATGAGGAAACCCAGTCTCACACTCAACATCAGCTGAACTCTGATGGGCAGTGCAATTGTTCCAAGTATAGATCAGATAAAAATTCTAAAATGTGCCAAGTATTGAAAACAAGCATCGCTCAACGCAACAAACAAGGAGGACAGAGAGAAGAGTTTAAAAACAGGGTTTTTCAGACTGGAGGCCTGTGACCAGTGGAGTGCCACAAGAATCGGTGCTGGGCCCTCTACTTTTCGTCATTTATATAAATGATTTGGATGTGAGCTTAAGAGGCATAATTAGTAAGGTTGCAGCTGACACCAAAATTGGAGGTGTAGTGGACAGTGAAGAGGGTTACCTCAGATTACAACAGGATCTTGATCAGATGGGCCAATGGGCTGAGAAGTGGCAGATAGAGTTTAATTTAGATAAGTGAGAGGTGCTGCATTTTGGGAAAGCAAATCTAAGCAGGACTTATACACTTAATGGTAAGGTCCTAGTGAGTGTTGCTGGTGTTGCTGAACAAAAAGACCTTGGAGTACAGGTTCAAAGCTCCTTGAAAGTGGAGTTGCAGGTAGATAGGATAGTGAAGGTGTTTGGTATGCTTTCCTTTATTGGTCAGAGTATTGAGTACAGGAGTTAGGAGGTAGGAGGTCATGTTGAGGCTGTACAGGACATTGGTTAAGCCACTGGTGGAATATTGCGTGCAAATTGGTCTCCTTCCTATCGAAAAGATGGTTATGAAACTTGAAAGGGTTCAGAAAAGATTTAACAAGGATGTTGCCAGGGTTGGAGGATTTGAGCTATAGGGAGAGGCTGAACAGGCTGGGGCTGTCTTCCCTGGAGTGTCAGAAGGCTGAGGGGTGACCTTATAGAGGTTTACAAAATTTTCCCTGGGGTCAGGGGAGTCCAGAACTAGAGGGCCTTGGTTTAGGGTGAGAGGGGAAAGATATAAAAGAGACCTAAGGGGCAACTTTTTCACGTAGAGGGTGGCACGTGTATGGAATGAGCTGCCAGAGGATATGGTGGAGGCTGGTACAATTGCAACATTTAAGAGGCATTTGGATGGGTATATGAATAGGAAGAGTTTGGAGGGATATGGGCCAGGCGCTGGCAGGTGGGACTAGATTGGGTTGGGATATCTGGTCGGCATGAAGGGTCTGTTTCCATGCTGTACATCTCTGACTCTATACAAAATCATTTATTGTCTGGTTTAATATCACACTGAGTTTCAGATCTAGATAGACTGGTTGAAGGGAAGGTGAAGTTGAGCTGTCCTCAGATTTACACTCAAGACCTCACCTGAGGAGATTCAAATCTCCTGGTTATATTTTTTTTCCATTTCATAAATGTGTAGGACACACTGAAAAACCAATGACTAAGGGCGTGGAATGCCCTACCTGCCAATGTAGTTAACTCAGCCACAATAGGGAGATTTAAACAATCCTTGGATAAGCACATGGATAATGATGGGATAGTGTAGGGGGCATGAGCTTAGATTAGTTCGACGGCGCAACATCGAGGGCCGAAGGGCCTGTTCTGCGCTGTATTGTTTTATGTTCTATGAGTGCAGAGGACTTTATTCATATTCCACCACCAGGAAGGAAGGAAGGAAGGAAACAGCAAAGTGGACAGCAACAAGCAGTGCCCCTCTCAAAAGGCCGTGTCGAAACAAACAAACAAAAAGCCAAGGTGGGTAGGGATTAAATTAAAATAGAATCAGAGGGGGAAAATAAAACACTCCAAACCCCCAGTGCTGACCTCTCCCTGAAAACAGAGGATGTTGGTAGACACCGCGTGTTAGTAACACTGTTTGTTTATTATTTTAGTATTAAACATGGCTGTGCATGGTAATCACAGATATACCAGACTCTGTCTTAAAGTTACAACTAGAGGAATCTTCCAGTGCTTGGAGTCAAACTGGCAAAGGGGAGAATGGTGAACCAATTTAAAAAGGTGAGAATAAAGAGAGAAAAAAAAAATCAAATTCCTGATGTCAAGAAAACAGAGTTCAGATTTTCCCTTGGGCTTTTAAACAGCAAATTCCTAATCTCTGTAATGAGCAGTGACTATATATTTGCACATCATTAGGCAGACTTCCTTCATTTCTACGAGCTCCCAATTCTCTCCTCCTCCTTGAGACTACACTCGGCTACATTCTGTCTAGATGACTTTGATGAGCACATGGACATGAACACATTAAACAGGTAGATGTGTTCTTGTCCAATGAGCTGAATCTTCCTATTGTTTTGGGAAGTGCTTTTTCACCCCCAGAGAGATTCATGGTGCGTCCTCTAGCGAACAAGCCTCTGCAGAGCCTGGTTTGTGGAACCCTGTAGTAGAAAGTCAGAAAATGCTCACCTTTCCCAGGACTTGGTGACATTCCTGCCAATGGCACCATCTTGGAACTCAACTTCCACAACACACCAGAGGCTGCAAGTCAGGAACTGCCCTTCACACTGTAGTCCTGTACTTGCATCCTGAAGGAAATGAAGAAGGGCTTATGCCCGAAACGTCGATTCTCCTGTTCCCTGGATGCTGCCTGACCTGCTGCGCTGTTCCAGCAACACATTTTAGTCCTGAAGGAAATAGCCTTGGAAAGGCAAGTTAGTTCCTAGCTTTGCCAACAGGGGTCCAGATGGGTTCATGTGAAGATCAGGCAAAACGAGGGCAATGCCTTTTCCTGCTTTTCCTGCAAAGGAGGCAGCGGTACCAAACGCAGGCAGCCTGGACGGAGATCGCAGCTGGCTCAGTTCACAAAAGTGATGCCCAGACCAGAGGATGATCAATCTGGACTCCACAAGGAGCAATGCCTTCGCTCTCTGCTGCTTCACATTGACAGAGTCACCACTCATTCTAACTTGGCCGCTGCACACACCCCTTACAGACTCATGGTTCAAGTCTACTGCATGAATCAAGTGCACTCAACAGCTCTCACCTCCTGCATCTGTCACACCACGAGTGGATCCCCCATGCAGCTCCATAATGGTTAGGATACAGAGTGCTTCAGTATGAGAAGTCGCGAATGGTGCTGAACATTGTGAAATCATCACCAAACATCCCCATTCTCAATCTTTTGATGGACGGAAGGTTATTGATGAAGCAGCTGAAGATGGTTAGGTCCAGACATATCCTGAGGAACTCCTGCAGAGGTGGCCTGGAACTCAGAAGATGAACCTCCAACAATCACAACAATTTTACTTAATGCCAGATATGAGTCAAACCATTTTCCCAGTGATTCTCAGATTCCAGTTTTGCCAGGGCTCCTTGATGCCACACTCGGTCAAATGCAGCCTTGATGTCAAAGGCAGCCTTGATGTCAAAGGCCATATCCCTCACCTCCCCTCTGGAATTCAGTTCTTTTGTCCATGTTTGAACCAAGTGTGTATGAGGTCAGGAATTAAGTGGCCCTGGTGAAACCCAAACTAGGCGTCGCTAAGCAGTTTACTGCTGAGCAAGCGCTGCTTGATAGCACTGTCGATGACACCTTCCATCACTTTACTGATGATCGAGAGTAGATTTATGTACAGGAATTGATCAGGTTGGATTTGTCCTGTTTTTGTGCACAGGATGTATCTGGATGGTTCTTCACTTTGGTCAGGTTGATGTCTGTGTTCTAACTGTGCTAGAACAGCTTGACTAGAGGCATGGCTACCTCTATAAGTCTTCAGTAGTACACAGCAATTTGAAGTTTGCAGAAAACTGCAGAACTGTCTTGGTCAAGTTTGTTTAATCTTAGTTTGAGACCCGAATTCTACCCATGATGGATTCTGGGAGAGTTTGCATGATAGGTGCATGGGATAGCATACATTGATGTAGGAGCTACAAAGGGAGGTTGGCTAGACAGGTATGGAAAGTATAAATGGATCATGGAAGTGGAAGGAGATAGGAGACGGTAATGGTTGGCATTGACATGGGACGAGTGTGCGCGTGAAGGGGAGGGGGGGAAAGGGAGAGGGTAGTGGTGGGGGAGGGGGAGAAAGGGAAGGAAAAAGAAAAGGATGAGGGTGGGAGGCCTTTGATTATTGTTGCATTCATTGCTTTGACACAGCGCTGCTGCATGGAGACAGGTCTTCAAGCTGGTTACCTTGTGCATGCACTCTACGATGAGACCAAACGTAAACTCTGGGCACACTTTACCGAGCATCTCAGCCAGGCCTGATCTCCCAGTCACTGTCCAATTTAATTCCCTTTCCCACTCCCCTTCAGACATGACCATCCTCAGCCTCCTCCATTACCACAATGAACTGCACCACAAATTGGATGAACAACATTTCATCTCCCGCTGGGCAGACTACAGCCCGGGGGACTCAACACGGAGTTCCCCAATTTCAAATAACCTCCATTCTCATCCCCCAACTCCCCTTCCAGTCCCTACTACCCCACCCCCCAAACCCCCACTTCCATTCCTCTGATCGACCCTTCCTTCCAGCTACCAATCGGATTCATTCCTCCCATCGACCAACCAGATCGTATTCTCTACCTGTGTTCATCTATCATTACCTCACCACCCTGCCCCTCTCCCTTCCCAAAACCCTCCCCACCCACTCTATCTACAGCTTCTCTTACACCCACCATCAGTCCTGAAGGAGTTACGCCTGAAACTTTGACTTCTCCACCTCCTGATGCTGTCTGGCTTG
This sequence comes from Chiloscyllium plagiosum, assembly GCF_004010195.1. Taxonomy (NCBI): domain Eukaryota; kingdom Metazoa; phylum Chordata; class Chondrichthyes; order Orectolobiformes; family Hemiscylliidae; genus Chiloscyllium; species Chiloscyllium plagiosum. The sequence goes on along the minus strand of NC_057712.1, from coordinate 114,227,119 downwards.
CTGTGTTCTCCCAACCTCCTGCTTGTGTACCTTTTTGCAGTGTTCTTTTGTCTCTGACATGATTCCCAAAGTTCCCTGCTCCCACCCAAAACCTCCAAAACAAAAATTAAAAATATCTGGGGCACATTTTCCCCTTGGAGTCTGGTGTGCGGGTCAGGGAATCATCCCAACTTTGTGGTCTCCACCCAACTCTGGTCTTAATTAGTAATCCGGTCGGGTCACTGTCTGGTGGGCAGAAACTCTCACCAAGAAATGGGGGGTTAGTCAGAGGATTCCTTTTCAGTTAGTACAGGTCAGATAGGCTGAATGGCCTAGTGTTGATAGCTGAGATTAGGTAAGTTTGTTGATGTCTCACTATTCAGATGCAGTAAATCTGCTGTGGTTGACACTGGATTTCAGATTTTTAAGAATATTTGACATCTGCACTTTTATCTGTTCAAGACTTGATTTCATTCTGTCGTCATTAGTCATTTGCAGTACTCAGTAGTAATACTGAGTACTGCAAATGCTGTCTGGCTTGCTGTGTTCTCCCAACCTCCTGCTTGTGTACCTTTTTGCAGTGTTTGAGGTGGAGAAGTCAAAGTTTCAGGCGTAACTCCTTCAGGACTGATGGTGGGTGTAAGGGAAGCTGCAGATAGTGGGCGGCACGGTGGCACAGTGGTTAGCACTGCTGCCTCACAGCGCCAGAGACCCGGGTTCAATTCCCGCCTCAGGCGACTGTGTGTGGAGTTTGCACATTCTCCCTGTGTCTGCGTGGGTTTCCTCCGGGTGCTCCGGTTTCCTCCCACAGTCCAAAAGATGTGCAGGTCTAATCTAATCTAAGTAATCTAATCTAATCTGTAAGTAATCTAATAGCACCCAAAGATAGAGTTATTCAGCAAATGGCAATATTTTCACCTTAAGTTACTAGTTACAAAAGAGACCCTGTTAAAATTCACGAATAACACTATATGGTAAGGCTGTGTGTCATTAAGAGTTTATGGGGGGGGAAAATCCAAGATGGCAGCAACCCAGTAGGTCAGAGTCTGTAGAGCTCTGCCCAAGACCCTCACCTCACCTGCTAAATGATTTAAATTTTTTTTCCCCCAGCGGCTTTGGTCATTCTGCATCAAACTTTAGCAGTTTGATGCTTTTTAAAATGACCAAAGGCAAAGGTTCACGTAGTTCACAACAGATAGGGATTGCTCACCACCACCACCAACCCCCCAAGCAACAGAGACATCTGTGGCCACCCCAGGGGCCTTAGCTGCAGAGGCGAGCCTGATCTCTGAGCTCGTTACTCTATCAACAAACACATCAAGTTAGACCCCATCCACCACCCCCTGAAAAAGGAACAGGAAGTGACTTCACCACAGGAAATAACATCACCAACCCAAAGAAACCCAAACATATAAATAGAAAGCAGGAATTTTCAGCACTGCTTCGCGTGAGGTCCATTGAAGATGTGACCTAGTAGGGTAACGAAACTTCTGGAAATGAACCTTTCCGCTCAGCAACCAAACCTACATCCCAAACCTCAACCTGAGCTACAAATCTTCTCAAAACTCGCTAATGGCTTTATAAAAGGGTCACAGATCAACTAATAACATTAGAAGAGTCTTAAATATGGTACAAGCCTGCCAACAGGGAGCGAGACTGGAATTAGTCATCTCCCCAGATGCAGAGAAGGCATTTGATCGGGTAGAATGACCATATCTCTTTCATAAGTTGGAACGGTTTGCTGCTGGAGAGGTCTTTACTAAATAGGTTACAGTATTATATAATGATCGCAAAGCAGTGGTGATTACCAATGGTGTAAGTTTAAATAGCTTTAGTGTTGGCAGAGGTTGTCATCTGGGATGCCCTCTCTCACCACTATTACTTACGCTGGCAGAAGCTATATGAGCTGATCCTAATATAACAGCTCCGGAGGTTGGATCGGGTAAGCACAAAGTCACTCTCTATGCAGATGAAGTCCTCCTTTTCTTAAATGATCCATTGACATCCGTGCCCCACTTAATTCAAGTGGTTAACTTATTTGCTGTGTTCTCAGGTTACAAAATCAATTCTATGAAATCAGAGGCCATACCGCTAGGAGGTCTTACCAGCATTTCCAATTTTCCGGATGGATCCAGTTTCCCCTTTTGGTGGTCACTGGGAAGTTTTCTTTACTTAGGTATTTTAATTACTCCGCCATTTGGTCAGCTATATAAAGCAAACTATATACACTTTAGAGAAAATAAGACAGGACCATCAATGCTGGGAAGATCTCCCGATATCCTGGCTGGGTAAAATAGCTTCGATTAAGATGAGTATTCTACCTTGCCTTTTATACCCTATGAGAATGCTCCCCTTGATGCTGCCGAGACAGACGCTGCATAAGCTCTATGGTTGGCTTGGCTCCTTTATTTGGAGTCAGAGACGGTGTGGTGAAAGGGTTAAAATTATGTCCCAATACATGTGTGAATCTTATTCCGGAATGGAATGTGTTGCTTAGTCTTGCCCTGTTGTTCGCATGAATATGTTGCCGGAATGGAATGTGTTGCTTATGGTGTTTATGCTACCAGCCTTGATAAGGAACAGACCCTGTCAAACAGGATGTTGCAAGCTTAATTGGTTCCAGCTGAAACTCGTAAAGAGTCTTGCCCTGTTGTTCGCATGAATGTTTAGATCTCGAAAGAGTATATAAGCTGGGAAAGTCCCCAGTTCGGTAGAGTCTGCTCCGGGTTACGTTTAACCGCCGAGCGTGGGTTGTTGGCAACCGCTCTACGAGAACTGACGGCTCCCAGTTCCGGTAACATGTAGAGTGAGTATAAACCAGACCCGTTGTAAGTACGAGACCTGGTTGAGGCGACACTGCAGGGAATAAAATACTCATATTCTAGCAAACCCGTCTCTCAGTTCTTTTCTCCTGGTCTGTGTCAGACTACTCTCCTGCGAACCCGATCCTTGAGAATTTATAAAACAGAAGTGCACTCAGCACCAGCTCCTCGAAAACTGCGTTAGAGAACTGGAGCTGGAGTTGGATGAACTTCGGATCATTCGGGAGGCACGACCGGAGAACTGGGGGGCCGAGGGCGTAGGAACCCCAGGGTCGCTGCTGTCCACCCTTGCGAGGATCCCAGTCCTGCCGAAGAACCCCTTGCCTGGGGTACAGCGGAGGATGTGGGCATGTGCGGCGGCTTGTAGACTACAGTCAGACAAGCGCCAAAAAGCTGAAGCAGAATTAGCCCTCCTGAAACATGAGCAGGGACTCAGTTCGGGAGATGCCTCTATGTTGAGGCAGGAAATTATGAAGTTAAAAGCTGAATTGACAGCATTAACTGAACTAGCAGGACGAACTATTATGTATCTGTCTGCTAAGAAACGGAAAGAGAAAAGGAAGGTCCCTCGAACCCCGGACCCAGTACAAGTACGGGCGTTTGTAGCCCAGTTAAATAATGGGGATCGATGGGATATCGACCATTGGGACGGAAATATTTGGGGAGATTCAGATGATCAGTATGAAGATGACCCACCCGTACTCCAGGCTAAACCAGTAGTTAGGAGAAAACAAGTCCAGAGACGCCTCCCGGTGCAGCGGGAAGTAATGTTAGATGGGGAAGGGAATCCCATACGGAATGAACAGGGGGAGGCAATTATGCATGAATTACCGCGGGCTCAGCCTCCTGCGGAATTGGGATTTTGGTCCCGGAAATTGCCCCCGGCAGGGGAACGATACACCCCCTTTGAGAAACAATTGTTATCATGTTACTGGAGCTTGGTGGAAACTGAAGCTCTAACTATTGGACATGAAGTGATCATGAGAACAGCTATCCCTATTCTTCCGTGGGTACTTAGTGACCCCACTACCCACCGAATAGGAACTGCCCAAGAGAGCAGCATCATTAAATGGAAATGGTATGTGTCGGAGAGAGTGCGGACTGGACAGAAAGGAGTGTCAGTCCTACATGAGCAAGTGGCGGAGGCCCCTGAGGAAGGGGAAAAGCGGTTTGAGGTGATTGAATACAAGGAATCACCCGTTAAGATGGGAAAACGGTATGATGAACTGACCCCGGATGAACAAGCCACGGCTTGGTTCGTAGATGGGTCAGCCCAATGGAAAGCGGGACAGCGTAGATGGAAAGCTGCCGCCTTTAACCCAAAACAAGGCACTACCCTAGAAGAATTAGGGGAGGGAAAAAGTAGTCAGTGGGCAGAATTAAAGGCAGTGCATATGGTAGTCATGCAAGCAGGGGTCATGGGAGTTTGTTTGTTCTCTGACTCGTGGTCAGTGGTTAACGGCATGACACAATGGATGCCAACTTGGCAGGCCAATCAGTGGATGATCCAGAATAGGGAAGTATGGGGTAAACAGTTATGGGAAGATATATGGGAGAAAGCTCGATACCTGGTCATATACATCACCCACGTAGATGCCCATACCTCTCGAAATGATGTGGAAGCTCTACATAACCGATATGTGGATGGTATCGTCCGAACCATGATGGTGCAAAGGGGCACCTCAGTGGACCTAGCTAGATGTGCACACCTTAAGGCTGGGCACTGGGGAGTGCAAGGAACCTTGCACTGGGCTCGAGACCGAGGATTAGATCTTATGGTAGATGATGTTAAGACTGCAGTAAACCAGTGTGAGCAGTGTCAACATCAGCGGCAGGGAGTGCCCCAACACATGATGGGACATATCCATCGGGGGGATGGTCCGGGACAGAGCTGGCAGATGGACTTTGTGGGTCCCTTACCCTCCTCACAAGGATGTAACCACATATGTACAGCTGTGGACACTATGTCTGGGGTTTTGGTAGCCCATCCCTGTCGTCACAACAATCAACAGGCTACCTTGCGATGTTTAGATTTGATTGAACAATTTTATGGATTGCCCATACAGGTCCAGAGTGACAATGGCTCCCATTTCACAGGAAGGGTGGTAAAGCAGTGGTGTCACGATAACCACGTGGAATGGGTTTATCATGTACCCTATCACCCACAAGCTGGGGGACTTATAGAACGAATGAATGGGCTTCTGAAGTCCTCACTACGAAAAGCAGGAGGTTGCAATGACTTAACGGGTTGGAGGAAGCAACTAATTCGGGTGGTGAAACAAATTAATAACCGCCCATTAGGAAATGGGGTAACACCCTTGAATAGGATGATACGAGTATGTGATACCCCAAAGACTCAGCCTATTAAAATGTGGAAATTCGCTGTGGAAGCTGATATTCCCGTAAGGGCCACGCCGGCTTCGGCTGGACTGGACCTACGTGCACTAACTGCCCAGACTTTGATCCAACAGAAACCTACGGTGATTAAGACCGGATTAGGATTGATTTGTCGCCCTGGAACCTATGGGCATATCCTCCCGCGGTCGGGACTGTCACTAAAGGGGATTGATGTGATGGCAGGCGTAATTGACGCGGACTACCAAGGGGAGTTGGGGGTGGTCCTGGTCAACATCACTGCTGAACCTTACGTGATACAGAAGGGGGACAGAATAGCGCAATTGGTCATTAAGCCATGTAACCTTACAACGGTGGAAGAGACGGGAGCTCCCGTTACGGTTACTGAGCGTGGGACGGGGGGCGTGCGGTCGCATCGAACACAGTTGGCCCCTATTATGTCAGCTTGTCAACAGATGGCCCGGGCGGTACTGCACACTGATGTTCATTGGCGGGTACAGTTGCCCCTCATACCCGAGTGTCATACCAAGAGGCGGCGACGAGCGTGGTACGACACCCTGCTGGGTGGCGCAGGAACTGTTATGGGTATCTCGAATGCTATTGACTCTGAGGTAACCCGTACTAAATTATCTAACACGGGACAGGCCACCTCACAAGGACTACATACTATTGGAAGGTGGGTGCCATCCGTAATGATGACTCAAGGAGAGACAGCTGAAATAATGATACGATCTCTGCAATGGGAACTGGATGTCTGGGGTGCCACTCAGGAACTGTTTGAGAACATTACGGCTCAGTTAAATTGGACTGCCTGTCATATTCAAATGTTGCATGCTCAAATACAGAAAGAACGCTTTTTGCGTGTGGTAACATCCCCCAATGTACAGGCGTGGAGGGGACTATGGAATGTATCTGAGACATTGTGGATGATAACCCATCCAGAGCGAACATGGTGTAACGCAACTATGTGTAACGGATACTTTGTTACCATGAATGTAACCCACACTGTTACGGTCTGTCGATATTATGTATTACCAGTGATTACATCTTCTGGATATTATTTTCTGAAGACAAGGGGACAGTGGTTTAGCCCAGATACCAATATTGCCTATGATCTGTCCGCTTGTGAACAGACTGATCAGGGGAAAACTTGCCTACTGGTGGACAGGTATCGGGACCCTTGCTTGACTAAGGGAACGGCCCTGTGCGAATGGACTGTTGAGACTCCAAGGGACATGATGTGGCAGATTGGGCCACACACGCTCTGTGTGGCTACCAATAATCCACATCCTATGCTTCCCTCAGCACCGTTCTCGGGATGCCTCTCAAATGTCTATCAGTGGCACTGGCAGAATCAGACCTATTTGTTGACCACTTATAGTAGTGCTCGCCACTTTACCAAGGTGCAGTGGAAAGTGCTGATGAATCCTTGGAACATTTCCCTGGATCGGTTTAAGCGAGCATTGGACCGATCCGAGGTGCTTAAGCAGATATTACGAAAGCATCAAACCAATGTCACCAAGGTTACGGTGTCTACCTTTATACATGGACAGGAGGTAGTACATGCTGCCCGTGTAGTGGACGTGGAGTCAGCTCATCATTGGTGGGACATATTGAGTGGTATGTCCTCCACTGCGGGGACATTCCTGTTCCCACCCTTGTCGATCCTGTTAGCGGTCCTGGTGATTTTAACATGCTGTAATGTCCTGACTTGCTTGTATATTTGGCGTGTACGTAGGCGCTTGTTAGAAAGAATACATATGGGCATAATGTAACACATGTATTGGGCCAAGCAGTGGAATGTGGTGTAAAATTATGTCCCAATACATGTGTGAATCATAGTGTAACACATGTATTGGGCCAAGCAGTGGAATGTGGTGTGTCCCAATACATGTGTGCTCATAATGTAACACATGTATTGGGCCAAGCAGTGGAATGTGGTGTGTCCCAATACATGTGTGCTCATAATGTAACACATGTATTGGGCCAAGCAGTGGAATGTGGTGTGTCCCAATACATGTGTGCTCATAATGTAACACATGTATTGGGCCAAGCAGTGGAATGTGGTGTGTCCCAATACATGTGTGCTCATAATGTAACACATGTATTGGGCCAAGCAGTGGAATGTGGTGAAACGGTTAAAAATTATGTCCCAATACATGTGTGAATCATAGTGTAACACATGTATTGGGCCAAGCAGTGGAATGTGGTGAAACGGTTAAAAATTATGTCCCAATACATGTGTGAATCTAACCGGAATGGAGGTGTTGCTTAGTCCCGTGTGAATCTTCTTATCTGTATGTAACCAGAATGGAATGTGTTTTTTAGCCTTGCTCTGCTGTTCACATGAATGTTTATATCTGGAAAAGAGTATATCAGCTGGAAAAGTCTCCAGTTCGGTGAGTCTGCTCCGGGGTTACGTTTAACCGCCGAGCGTGGGTTGTTGGCAACCGCTCTACGAGAACTGACGGCTCCCAGTTCCGGTAACATGTAGAGTGAGTATAAACCAGACCCATTGTAAGTACGAGACCTGGTTGAGGCGACGCTGCGGGGAATAAAATACTTATATTCTAGCAAACTCGTCTCTCAGTTCTTTCCTCCTGGTCTGTGTCAGACTACTCTCCTGCGAACCCGATCCTTGAGAATTTATAAAACAGACGGCCCTTTATTAAATTAGAAAAGCTGCAGCTTCCACAAGTAACGAGGTGGGCTGGATTTCAGGAGGTACCAATTGAGCTCTGATCTTACGTAGCTGATTATGGGTCACAAGAGACCAATCAAATCAATCAATCAATCAGGTTAGATATTGAGGCCTCCCAAGCAAAACGTCCCCTTAGCAATCTACAATCTATGGATGAGATGAGAGTTATTACGGATCATTGTAAAAATCCTATTGTATTTAATACAATCAAAGCTTGGAGGATAATGCGACAGGATAAGGGTAATCTACAGAAAATCTCCCCTTATTCCCCTATAATGGGAATGTTGGGATTCCAGCCAGGGCTGACTGGTGCTGTATTCAAAATCTGGGAGTCCAGAGGTATCTCCTGTTTGAGAGAGCTGTTCGATGGGGAGGTCATGATGTCCTTCGAACAGCTGCGTCAAAACTTTGGGCTGCCTAGCAAGAACCTTCTTCGATATTTTCAAATACGAGACTTCATACAAAAGAAGACCATATTTGATAACTAATCCTTATAAATCAGGTATGGAAAAGAGAGTGCTCCAGCCAATGGGTTCGTCCTTGGTCAGTACTCTATACCACTAACTATGTAATAAGGTATCAAAGGACATGGAACGGTTATATAAAACCTGGAGTCAAGAATTGGGGATGGAAATCTCCTTAGAGATGTGGAGGATGTCTGAGAAAATGCCAGGAAGATCTCTATCTATAATAGAACTCAGGCTATTCAATTGAAGATACCTCATAGGGCTCACGTGGCACCAGGGCGACTTGCAAAGTTCAAGGCAGGAGCATCCCCAATGCGCCCTGAATGTAAAATAGAAGTTGGTACTCTCACGCATTGTCTGTGGACGTGTCATAAGATCCACAGATACTGGGACATCGAAAAAGGTTCTTGCTAGGCAGTCCAAACTTCTGATGCAGCTGTTCGAAGGACATCATGACCTCCCCATCAAACAGATCTCTCAAACAGGAGATACCTCTGGCAAACATTTTGGATATGGAGATTGGGTTGGACCCAGCGTCTCTACTTTTGGGCTCCCCCAAATTTCTCCTCTCTGGATGCATACAGGAGGAAATTATTCACCATCCTTTGCTTTTGAGAGAGGATAAACACCTTAGGTGAATTGGGTATCCAAAGGTCCCCCAGGACTTTCAAATTGGCATAGGATAGTCATGGAATACATCACCCTTGACTTCCCTATGAATATGGTGCACTAAAAAACGGAATTATTTTACAGAACATGGCAGCCGTGTTTGATCTACATTGACACAGATATATTGGCCGCATTGTTCAGGGCCTTTGCTTAGCCGCAGGGATGGTTCTGGCTGGTTCGGGGGCACCTGGGAGGAAGAATCCCATATAAATACGGGTTTTGTTATGACTGGATATAAATCTATTTTGGATATGTATCTAATTATTTATTTACTTATTTTCTTTTCTCCCTTTTTTTGTTATTGTTAATAATGCATGATATCCTATTTTGTGTTTTGGTAGTTTGTAGAATAGATTAGTAGTTGGTTTTCTTAATTTTATATTGGAGTTGCTATTATATTGTAAAGCGGAATACACTATTTTGTACTATTTTGGTAATTTTGTAAAAAATCTCAAAATATCTATATGGCAGATATCTATATCTATATCACTGCATGTATTGGGAACTTTGTTAGCAACAAAGATATCAATCTAGTACCAATCATGTCACTAGTCCTGGATACCTGCCTTTCCCCAGTCATTTACAACCGTAATTGTAAAGTGTTCACTTTGCCTATCAGACTGTCGCAATACATATTCAGCTTTTCACATGTTCAACTCTCACCTCTCCCACCAGATAATATGCAAAGGAACCAGGCGGTAGGAATTGTAATTCTTCTGTGACATAATCAGATAAAAGAACCAAAATCGCTGGACATAGATGTAGTTGGGAAAAACAGAAACATAGGTTTTACTTCACCAGATTGTTGATAAAACCCGAAAAAAACTGCAGATGCTGTAAATCAGAAACAAAGGCAGAATTGCTGCAAAAGCTCAGCTGGTCTGGCAGCATCTGTGAAATCAGAGTTAACATTTCAGATCCAGTGACCTTTCCTCAGTTCTGAGGAAGGGTCACTGGACCCTAAACGTTAACTCTGCTCTCAAGAATAGACTTAATACAAACGGGGCATCCAAAAAATTAATTAGAAAATTAAACTGCTCCTTTGGACCGACAGAAGGCAAATAACAATACATCAGTTCAGTCCCATCACTCTCTGCTGTCCATGGTGGTACCAGATTCTGCAGAACCACAAACTTGTATTTTTGGCTTTGTTGACATGTTTGTGCAGCATCCTGGCATGTTTTAGAATGATTAAAAGATGTGATATAAATACAAATTGATTGTGTGTTGTAAGGAAATAGGAAATACTTACAAGATGAACATAAGGCACAAAGTATCCAAAGAGTGCAGTTGGGATTCCAAAAGCCCAGATGCGATATCCAAGGAATTTCCAAATCTTCACATTGAAAATTTTTTTTATGTTCACTTTTTTCTTTGACGAGTTACTACGTTGGTTCCCTGGCACGAGGGGTTTATAAGTAAATCCAACCAGAAAGAGCACAAACATGAAGGCACTGAGGACACGTAATGTATGGCTGAGCCCAATCTTTGGCAGCAACTGTTTCAAGAGCAAGGGCAAAACGATTGTGAAAACACTGCTGCCAGCAGTGACAATCCCATTCACCAGTCCCAAGCGCTGCTTGAAATAGTGTCCCAGAATCACCAGAGACGGTTGGTAGGCAAACGAAGAACCACAGCCAAATACGATTCCATAGGTAAAATACATGGGCTCTAGAGATCTGCATTTAACACAAAGTGGATGGTGGGAAGTAACAGAGGGTGGTGGTGGTGGTGGGGGTGGGGGAGAAGAGGAGGAGAGAGAAACAAAAAAAGTAGAAAACAACCTGATGAGTTGTAAGTGAGCTTTGAAATTGCACACAAACATACACAAAACACACAATGCACTGTATTCTCGGTCTTACTTTAAGCGTTTATACAATTTAAAAACTACAGAGAATTCGACGGAAGGCCCATGCCCGAAACGCCAATTCTCCTAGTTCTCGGATGCTGCCTGGCCTGCTGTGCTTTTCCAGCACCCCACTGTTCAACCGAGAAGTCAACAGCTGCGTTTAAAAAAAAAAAGGTGTGCAGCTTCTGCTGAAGGAACAGTGACTCCAGACCTTTCAAAATAAATAAATCTCAAGCAGCTGAATAAGTCTTGCCTCTGACTGCACTCCTTGCTCCACAGTTTTCTTTTACCCCCAGTCTGACTCAGTAACAATCTTCCTGCATGGAGGCTGGTAGAGCAGCATTAATGTAGGCGCCCTGACTGCCTGAAGTGGAGCTGAATCACTGATTTTATCGGACAGGGAAGAAGCTTATGTCCTTTCTTCACAGGGGTGAATGCAACTCAGCATCAAACAAACATGCAGCACAGCCAAACATTCACATTGTCTATGTTCTGAAACTGATACCAATGATTGGACAAGTCATGAAGGACAGTCCAAATGATCTGGATAAGGCATTGAGGAGGAGGACAGTGTTAAACACTGTTAAGATGAGGCTGATAATGCACTGTCACGCTCATAGTCACAGCCAAAAGATGTGTCTAGAAGTTTGGTTAGGCCAGTTTTAACGATGTGAGAAGGCTGAGCATTGAAGTGGATAGACCTAAGGACCATACAAGAACAGCTTCTGCATTAATCATTTTTGTCTTTTTGAGAAGCGTTTAGAAAGTGTATTCCTCTACCTCAGAAATACAGGGGGAGAAAAATGACAGGACCACAAAAACATAAAAGGTGTGGATGATGGAAATTTGAAGTAAAAACAGAAAATGCTGGTGCAGTGAGTGGAACGAGGTTGGCCAGATGCATCTCATTGAGCACGAGTTCCCTGATTGGCCCAGGTTAACAGCCCCAATCAGGGAGCCCTGGCTGACAGATGAACAGGATCATAGGTGGGAGGGATGGGAGCTTGCTGGGTCTGTATTGTATGCACTGTTTATGTAACTGGATTAGCTTTTTATGTACAAATGTCATTGTCGCTGTCTTGTCATATGTGGAACTGGGATTTGAGTTTTGTCCTCATCTCCCTGTAAACTGGTTGAACGGTAGGGTTAGGGGCCTGGCTTTGCTGCTCCTCTCCCTTGTAAAATTGCTGTTGTATACAGCTGTAAATGTTAACTGTTTTGTGTAAACTGTTTTTTGTAATTGTTTAATAAAATTTAAAAAATGAACAGGATCATGAGACCTGATCACTGTCTGGGACATAGTCGAATCGCGTCGCGCCTACCCTCCAGCAGGAGAAGCGGCTGTCGTCAGGGAGCCGTTGCTCAGGAATCCGCACCTCCGTACTCGCGGGTTTGAGTGGCTGTCGGAGGGGAGGGCCGTGGTGGCGAGGGTGACCAGGGGCAGGGGACGTGCTGGGTGCCGCCGCACGACATAGCAAGTAGGGCAGCGGTAAACATCCAGTACTTGGCCACCGCCATCTGACGCCTTAAAACGGCGGTGCTCGGACCCGACGTAGTGCACCAGTTGGAGGACGCTCAGGTGTACGGTGGGATCCCGTCCGCGCTCACCCCAGCCCGGACAGAATTTCACATTGGCCCCAAGGACCCGTACTTCCCGTGGGAGCCTGTGCCCCACAACCTTAGCTACCTCCGGAATTTAAATTTTGTCCCTTTTAAGGATGTAAAAAGGCAGGCCCTGTATCGACTGCTGCTGCACACCGTCCACCTCTTCTCCCTCATCCACTGTCCGGACATGCCTTGGCGTGCCCATTTGCCACCGGGCTGTGGGGATCCCCAGTGGAGGGCTCTCTACGCGGGAGTCCTCCCCCTTTCTCTCGGGGATCTGGGGTGGAGGGTGCTGCACTCAGCAGTCCCCTACAACCGCAGATTGCGGTGGTTCACAGACTCCCAGCCCAACTGCTTGTTCTGTGGTGTTGTGGAGTCCGTGGACCATGTGAATATTGGGTGCGGGCGTTTGCACTCCTTTTGATTTTCTTAAAAACCTCCTCCTCTGCTTTTGCTTGCACTTCAGTCCCACGTTCCTGATCTTCGGGCACCCGGTACGAAGGAGGACAGGTCTGAAGACCTCCTCGTGGGTCTGCTCCTGAGCCTGGCCAAAGTGGCCATAAACAGGTCCAGGCAGCGGGCCGTGGAGGGGGTATGCCTGCCCCTCTTCCGGGGTTACGTTAGAGCCCGGGTGTCTCTGGAAAAGGAGCACGCGGTGTCCACCGACACCCTGGAGCTGTTCAGGGAGAGGTGGGCGCCACAGGGAGTGGAGTGCATTATTTCCCCCTCCAACTCTATTTTGATTTAATCCCTGCCCTCCCCTTCACTGTTTGATCACGCAGCATTGCCCTTTGATGTGAAGGGCACTGCTTGTCACTGGCCACTCGGGTGTTTCCTTTCTTCCTGGTGGTGGAAACTGAATAAAGATTCGTGCACCTTGTGTCTTTCACTGTGTCTCACACCTGCACGCACACAACATGGGTGCTGGGGAAAAAATATGCACTACTGCAGTTAGGCAGTTAGTGTGGGAGAAAAAACAGGAGTGTCACATGTTCGAAAGAAAAAGAAAGAAAGAAAGAGAAAAAAAAAGATGAACAGGATCGTGGGGGAGGGGATGACCCTAGGGATATGTTAATGCAAAGACCCAGATAATGTTCTGGGGGGCTTCAGTTAAATGCCAGATGCTGGATTGGGGCGCTCTTGTGGTGGAGAGATAGAGTCCCTACCCATTAACCAAGAGACTGGGGTTCAAGTCCCACCTGCCCCAGAGGTGTGTGTAATAACATCTCTAAACAGGTTGATGACGAAAATAGGTTAAATAAAATAAAGTATATATAAACTGGATTGTCAGGGTCCATGTTGTGTGCATGTTGGATGATTTGGTTTTGGAATACAGCCTCTGTGGAGTTATTTCAGTTGGAAATGCTTAGCAAATCAGGCTGCATCGAGATGGAGTGAAACAGATTTACCATTTCAGGTCAGGACCCTTTATCAGAACTCCATTGAAACTTCTTTTCCTTTCTCCTCAAATGCTGCCTGACCTGATGTGTATTTCTAGCATTTTTCTGCTTTTAATTAAGGAGATGGATTTGTGGGGATGAGGGTTTAGAATATTCTTCTGCAGGGTTGGGGAATAAATACAACTCCACTCTGAACCAAAATAAATAAAAAGATAAAATGTTCCTCGTTAGGTTTCCTTACTTCAATTTCATAGAATCATAGAATCCCTGTGTGGAAACTGGCCGTTCGGCCCAACAAGTCCACACTGACCCTCCAAAGAGTAACCCAGCCAATTCTCCAACCTTATTATCCTACACATCCCTGGACAATATGGGCAATTTAGCATGGCCAATTCACCTAACCTGCGCATTTTTGGACTGTGGGAGGAAACTGGAGCACCCGGAGGAATCCCACGCAGACACGGGGAGAACGTGCAAACTCCACACAGTCAGTCGCCTGAGGCTGGAGTCAAACCCGCAGTGCTAACCACTAAGCCACCATGCTGCCCCGTGCACCTTGTAACGCACAAGTGAACCAGTCAATTTTAGAAATGCAACAAGTAGTATTTGCTTAACAAGGATAACTGCAAGAGATTTGTAGGAGAGAGAAAAAAAAATGACAATCAACATGATGGAACACTTGAAGCATGCAGCTGAAAACTCACTTGACAAATGAACTTGCAACAAGACCAACAAAAGCCACAGCAGCACCAACCGTTGCAGTTTTCCTGCATCCGTACAAGTCTGTAAAAACGCTCACGATAGGAGAGCAGAAGAAGATCATTCCCATGGACAATGAACCTACCCATGCTGTGGAGAGAGGGGATATCACATTACGTTTTGCACAGAATGTAATGAGTACTTTTACCTGTGGCTTCTAGTGTCTCCATCTCACGGCATCACAATATCTGACATTATCAATTCTTCCAAATTATTTTTAAAATAAATTTATGGTTACAGCAGTCCCTAAGAAATGAAGGTAAGCCCAATTTAACTGCCACCTATAACCTACAAATTATGTCTTGCCTTTGGAGGTCACAAAAGGCAGCTTCCCATATGAGAGTACAGGCAATCATTGTTTAAAAGAAATGTCAAGAGGGTTAATTGGATGAACAGTTGAAAAGTGAAGATGTTACCAGAAAACATAACCAAGTTGGTAGAAGGTTCAATTACTGAAGGCCTAACAGATGATGCAAAATTAAATGGGTAAAGAGTACACACAAGTATGGGAGACTGGAGAAAGCTATAGCGATAGGCCAAGGAGAGGCCATCCCCACAATCCTGTTCATCTGTCAGCCAGGGCTCCCTGATTGGCCCAGGTTAACAGCCCCAATCAGGGAACTCGTGCTCAATGAGATGCCTCTGAACAACCTCGTTCCACTCACTGCACCAGCATTTTCTGTTTTTACTTCAAACTTCCATCATTCACACCATTATATTTTTGTGTTCCTTGAGATATGTGTGGACGAAGATGAGGATTTTGAATTTTGGTTGTGTAAGAGTGTGTTGGAATGTGTGAGCATGGGCATTCAAGTGGAATGCCAGTTTTACAGGGAAAAAAAAAGCAGAAATTGCTGACAAAGCTCATCAGGTCTGACAGCCTCTATGGCGAGAAATCATTGGTAATGTTTTGGGTTCAGTAACCCTTTCTCAAAACTGGTGTTTTGCAACTGTCCAAACTCACTCTTCATTAACCTTAAAGACGGTCCTTCCTCGCCCCAGAAATCTAACTTGAGCATTCCCTTCCCAGGTCTTCTTAGCCACAAAAGGTTTGAGAAAGGGGTTGGAAGCTAAACCCATCCCTAGGATTACAAGATGTGTGTCATGATCTGTAGCTAGGATGCCTGTTGTCGTAGTTGTGAAAACATTGGCAGTGCTGGGAAGTTGATTTGCAGACATTTCAACCCCGTCTAGGTTACATCTTCAGTGCTTTGGAGCCTCCTGTGAAGTGCTGCTGTACGGTGTCTTCTGGAACTTACTTGGTTCAGGTTCCTGCTGTTCTGGTTGTTCGTTGTTGTGGCCAGAACTGGCAACTGGAAGCAACAGGAACGGAACCAAATAAGCTCCAGACGAGACAGTGCAGCAGCACTTCATAGGACGCTGAAAAAGTACTGAAAATTTTACCTAGACAGTGGACAAAAAGTCTGCAAATTAACCTCACAGCTCGGCTAACATCCTCATCCCTAGTTTATCCCCGAGCCCAATTTCCCTCTGCTAGGTTGACCACTTGAGACAATTCCTCAGAACGCCATGGCTGGCTCTTGCTTCACACAGCTCCGCTTTTATCCATCAGCCAGAAACTCCCTCCCCTTGGCTTTGGGCATGAGCGAAGACTGGTAAAGATAAACAGGAGCTAGGAGTTGAAACAGGTTGCACTTCACTGTGGTACTATTAGGAGCACTAGCCTCAATCCCAGACTCCCAACCCAGGTAAGTACTAGGGCTACAATAGGAGGTGTGCAGTGTGAATGGGAGAGAATTAGTCCTGGATGGTAAGTACAGAGATAACAAGGTACAAAGAAGACACGGCTGTGGGGAAGTGGGGCGGGGTGGGGATGTAAGAAAAATGGAGGGTGGTTATTGAGCAGTCAGTTTCTAAAAATATTGAATTCAAAATGTTCAGACCTCAAGGCTGTTCACTCTATTTTGTAAAAAACTACACATAATAAATAAATACATAAGTAAATGAATACATATTAAAAGTGCCCAAGTGAAAAATGGAGCATTGCCCCTCACGCTTACACGGTACTTCATTGGTACATTGTAGCAGGCCCAGGACAGAAATGTTCACATGAGAGCAAGGGGGATGTATTGAAGTATCAAACAAGTGGGAGGTCAGGGTCATTCCTACAGATGGAGCAAAGCTGATCCACAAAGTAATCACCCCACCTCAGTGTTTGGTCTCACCCATATAAAAGGAGACCGTGCTGGGAGTAGTGACTACAGTAGATTAAAATCAAAGTACAAAATGAACACTGGTTCATCTGGAGGTTTTGTCGAATGCCTTTGACAGTGAGGAAGGAGGAAGTCAATGGGCAAGTATTACGCTTTTTGCGATTACATGGAAAAGTGAGGAAGCATGGACCAGGGTGTCACAGGGGGAAGGTCCCTAGAATACTGACAGTGAAGGGAAGGGTATGGTTACTGGTGGGATCCTTCTGGGGGTGGTGGTAGTAGATGGCTGAAAAGTGAGGACAAGGGGAACCCTATTGCTGTTCTGGGAAGGTATGGAAGGGGTGAGGTCAGTCATGCAGGACATGGGTCAGACATGGCTGAAGGCCTTGTTAACCACATTGGGAGTATGGGGATCCTTGGAGAAGGAAAACAAAATGCATTGTGGTGGAGGCAGCATCATCCAAACTGATGTGACAGAGATGGAGAAACTGGGAGAATGGAACGGTGTCCTGGCAGGATTGTAGTCGAGATAACAGAGAATCAAGAGGTTTCTACTGGGTATTGGTGAAGAACGCTATCCTCAGAAATGGAAACAGCGAAGTCAAGGAAGGGAAGTGAAAGTCTGAGGTGCATCAGGTGAAAACAAAGATAATGGATATCTTCATATTTTTCCACATTATATTCCAAATGCCATGCTCTTGCCCAATCAATAAGCCTTTCAAAATCCTTCAGAAAACATCTTCCTCACATCAGCAAAATTGGGAATAATACGTTTGGTCCCCACATCCAAATCACGAACACATAAATAATGTGAATATCTGGGACCCAAGTATTGTCCCTGAGGAATCCCACTACTCTCAGTCTGCAAATGGGAGAAGGTTTTCAGCCAGTCATTGATTCACACCAAAACAAAAAAAAACCCAAATAACTGCGGATGGTAGAAATCTGAAATAAAAGCAGAAATTGCTGGGCAAACTCAGCAGTTCTGGCAGCATCTGTGAAGAGAAATCAGAGTTAATATTTCAAGTCCAGTGACCCTTCTTCAGAACAATCTTATTTTCCATGCCAGAACATTACATCCTATCCCCGTGCAGTGTGACAAAGCTGCTCCTTTCACAAGGTTAGGTTATCCTTGGGTCGTAAAAAAAAAGTTTCCAAAAAGTCTGAGTTAGGCTGGGTTTTAGGGCCATTTTGTTTATATCTAACAAATACTGCCTCAGGCAGAAGGGCTTCAAGTTATAGAAAAAACCTGGTATAAATGGAAGTGGAATGGCCAGTTCACCCAGCTCAGCTTTTCTCTGGTTTGGTTTTTTTTAAAAAAAAGCAGTAATTGTTAGAATTCAGAAACAAGCTCAGGTTGGTCCTCTCTCTGTGACTTAAATCCTGTAAGAATGCGTTTGATTTTACCTTTTGTGAATTGTTGCAAGTATTTTGGAACAGCATCATTAAATGGGACGATCTGTTGGGTTTTCGGATAGGATAAGTTATTCGGTATTCTGTTTTCTGTTCTTTGTGTTTCATTCGGTAATCTTGTAAATAAATACTGTTTTGTTTAAAACCAAGTGGTTTGACCAGCTGATTCTCTGCTGGAGTACACATTTTACACTTGCTTAGCAAAGTTAGGGTCTGTGCTACCTTCTTAAAAGGTTTGGAGGGGTCTGGCCTGGTCCATAACAGCAGTCATTTTGCTAAACAACTTCCTGTGGGCATCATTATCAAAATCATTCTGAAACTTAAAATATACCACATCTGTCAACTCCCCTTTATTGATTTCATTAGTAACATGCTTCATAAACTCAAAAAAAAGTCTGTCAAAAGCAATTTTCTAATAAACAAGAAACAAAGCCAACTGCTTTGCTGCAAGATTTCACCAGCCTCTGACGATTGTTTTCTTAAAAAAAAAATTGTGGGGCTGCCCCATTTCAGAATCTGTTCAATACACCTCCAGGCACTCTAGGCAAAATCAAAAGTGCAAACAGAATGCAAAACAAATAAAACACACTTTGTGTAAACGCTATGTCTACCAGAAAACAAAAATGTACCCACAATTCCATCAGCAAAGCTCAGATAAAAGTTGTACTAAATATTGAAGTAAAATGTCTGGCAACTTCCTGGATTTTGAGAAGTTACCTTGGGTGGGTTTTCAAATAATTCCAACTCCAAAGTCCATGGCTAAGGTTTGATTAGATTGACATGAAGGAGATTCGCCAAGTCCCGTGATATTTGGCAAAGTGATTTTAAAAGGAAACTTTGCACAGCATGTTATCAAAAAGTCTCAAGGCTGGGAAGGTAAAGATTACTATTGAAATGTAGTAGCAGTTACACCCCAAATGAATCAGCCCATTTGTCATCAACCTTACAGTTGCACCCCAGAAAGCACTCTATCCAAGTACATAAGCGTCCTGGTCCGGCAACTGCTCTGGCCAGAACTGTGAGAAACCACAGAATCACAGAAGCTAACCTACCATCCAGTGACTCCATTGACACTTTCGTTGCCATGAAAAGGTTGCCAACATCAAAGACCCCTCCCACCCCAGTAATGCTCTCCTACAACCTCTTCCATCAGGCAGAAGGTACAGAAACTTGAACACTTGCACCAACAGGTTCAAAAACAGCTTCTTCCCTGCCATTATTAGACTAACGAATAGACTCTCTAACTTCAAATAATGTTGATCATGTTAATGTTCACCTTGCTCTGAGCACCTCCTGTGCAGTGTAACCTTGTAAGTTTCACTAACATCTAAGCATCCAGTGATCTGTATGTCCACACTTGCCATGATCTGCCTGTACTGCTAGCAAAACAAAGCTTTTCACTGTACTCAAGGACACATGACTACAATAAACCAAACCTCAGAAACAGCAAAAGGAGAGAAAGAGAACAGTCTATTTGTTTCAGTTGTGGGGCTTTGCGGGAGGGAGGGAATTGGCAACTAGTTTTCTTTTAGATTTTCCAGTCAGGAACAGGATGGTTTACGGGGTTAAAGTGTTGAGGAGATGTTGAGGGTTGAGGGTGACTGCAGAACCAGGAGGAGGAGTTGGGTGTCGCAACAAAGTCAAACAGCCCAGACATCTTTTTTCAGCCTTGCATTGATTCACAGGAATGGTTTAAGAGAAGCCGGGAAAATAGGATTTTTCAGATTTCCAGCATCCAGAGTTATTTGTTTGCATGTGTTTATTTTGTACTTTTGTTTGCAAATCAGGGGTTTGACGGGGGTGGGGAGAGAGGTGAAAGAGGAGTGACCCCTGGATTGTTTTCATAAATCAAAATCATTACAACATCTCCTGACATCACCCCAGAATCACAGACACAGGGAGGCAAATGAAAACAAAGTGCTGCAGATGTTGAAATCAAACACACACAGAAACAAACTCAAAACCTGGAGAAACTCAGCAGGTTTCGCAGCATCAGTGGACAGAGATGCAGGGTTAATGTTTCGGATCCTGTGACTTTCTTCAGAACTGACAGCTGCCAAGAAAAGGTGGTATTCATACCGAAGATGGGGGGGGGGGGGGGGTGGGGGGGGGAGAGAAGAGAAAGAGGGGTGAGAGGATAATGAGTGCAAACAGCAAGACAGCATGAGCAACAAAAGGAGGTGGGATTGTTGATAACAGGCCAGGGAAAACGTGAAGGTGGACAGGACGCAATCGGGGCTATAAGTAGTTGAAAGCAACCCATTTCATGACCACACCTGGCAGGGGGTGGAGGTGTGTAACAGACATGGAAGGAAGTGTTGATGATGTTAAAACATAGATACTGACAAACCTGCCAAGTTTCTCCAGCACTTTGTTTTCCTTTCACATCTCCACCATCTGCAGTTATAGAGTCATAGAGATGTACAGCACAGAAACAGACCCTTCGGTCCAACCCGTCCATGCCGACCAGATATCCCAACCCAATCTAGTCCCACCTGCCAGCACCCGGCCCATATCCCTCTAAACCTTTCCTATTCATATACCCATTCAAATGCCTCTTAAATGTTGTAATTGTACCAGCCTCCACCACATCCTCCGGCAGCTCACTCCACTCACACACCACCCTGTGTGTGAAAAAGCTGCCCCTTAGGTCTCATTTATATTTTTCCCCTCGGGTCTCATTTATATCTTTCCCCTCTCACCCTAAACCTATGCCCTCTGGTTCTGGACTCCCCCACTCCAGGGAAAAGACTTTGTCTATTTATCCTATCCATGCCCCTCAATTTTGTAAACCTCTATAAGGTCACCCCTCAGCCTCCAATGCTCCAGGGAAAACAGCCCCAGCCTGTTCAGTCTCTCCCTATAACTCAAATCCTCCAACCCTGGCAACATCCTTGTAAATCTTTTCTGAACACTTTCCAATAGCTTTCCGATAGAGTTTAATAATAAAACTTCTCTTGTAACTACACTTCATTATCCAAGGCAGGGGAGTGATGACGACGACAATGGGGTGCACTCAGTGGGGAAAATAAAAAGGCGCTGTCAGCCAGAAGGAGGTATTGGCGATGGGTTCTTGGGAAAGTAAGTGCCTGTGGCACTCGGTCAGTCAGCGAGCCAGCCAGTCCGCCCTTTGGAGTATATCTTAAGAATGCAGAGCAACACATTAGAGTCAGCTGCTGTGGAATGTAATCCATGAAAGACCAATTCCACGTGTAAATAACACCACTGTTTGCTTTTCCATCTTTATTGGAACATCAGATTAATCATTTATAGCACCATGCCACTTGAGGGATTTTCCTGGTAATCAAAGACAAATATTTTCATGTTGTGGGTGTACACACCCCTCTGTCTTCCACTTGCTCACAACAGGACATGAAACCCCTGTTTCTGGCATGTCAAGAGACAAAACATGACTATCCAGTGCAGTACTGGAGTTCTGAAGAGAGTCACACCAGACTCAAAACACCAACTAGTTTCCCTCTCCGCAGTTGCTGTCGGAACTGTTGAGTTTCTCCAGCAGCCTCTGTGCTGGTTGAAGATTTCCAGCGTCCACAGCATGTTGACTTTATTCCAGTGCCGAGGGAATGCTGCGCTGTTGGAGGTGCCCTCTTTCAGATGAGATGCCAAATCGAGGACCCCTTCATTCTTTCAAGAGGATGCAAAAGATCCCATAAGAGCACGGGCTAGTACTTAGTGCCCTGGCAAAACAGGACTCCTCTCAGCAATATCACTGGAATGCCAAGAGCCTGATATAGAGTAGCTGCCTCAGCCAGGTCACAGGGCAGTTCAGAACAAGTTGCATTGATGCAGAATGGGAGTCACGCCATGCAAGGACAGCAAGTTTCTCTCTCTGAAAAGAATGGCAGTGTTATCAATTGTTGTTTCTTTTGAGAAAACAAACTGCAATCTGATAACTGTGTAGTTACTTCCACTAATACAACAAGTTCCCATCAACATCTAAGGAAGGTGTTGCCCAAGTACCACCAGAACATTACCTGTCCCACCAGGGGCCCAAACATTTTAGACCACTGCTACATCACCGTGAAAGATGCCTACTAATCCATCCCCCACCCTCATCGAGAACTCTGACCACAGTGCCATGTTTCTTCTCCTGGCTTACAGGCAAAACCTCAAGCAGGAGACCCGCTGGTGGATACAGGTCCAATGCTGGTTGGCGGAGGCAGAGGATCAACTCCGATGCCGTCTGGAATCAGCTGATTGGGCCATGTTCAAACAATCCGCAGGTACCTTGGACGAGTACACCACCACCGTCACAGACTTTATCAGCAAGTGTGTGGAGGATTGCATACCGAGGAAGTCAATCCGGGTGTTCCCCAACAGGAAATCCTGGATGAATCAGGTCATACAGAACCTGCTAAAAACCAGGCGTGAGGCCTTCAGATCAGGAGACCCACTCAAATATAAGGAATCCAAGTAGGACCTTCACAGAGCCATTAGGACAGCCAAGGACCAATTCCGATCCAAACTAGAGACCCAGACAGACACCCAGCGACTATGGCAAGGACTGAATGACATCACAGGTTCTAAAAGGAGACAGTGCAAGAAAGCACATGATGACACATCCCTCCCAGATCATCTCAATGCCTTCTATGCTCACTTTGAGCAGAATTTCAGTGGAGAGGTAACACCTATTCAGACACGTCCTGACGACCCTACCCCAACAGTCACTACATCAGAGGTCAGATCAGTTTCCTTCATGGGAATCCAGGGAAAGCGATGGGACCAGACAGAGTACCAGGCTGTGCACTCAGAGCATGCGCAGGTCAACTGGCAGAGGTCTTCTCGGACATCCTCAACCTCTCCCTGCAGCAGGCCACTGTCCCTGCCTGTTTCAAGGTGGCCAACATCATCCCTGTGCCTAAGAAGGTTCATGCAGCGTGTCTCAATGACGACCGTCCAGTCGCCCTAACTTCGGTGGTCACGAAGTGCTTTGAAAGGCTGGTCACGGTTTTTCCAGCACCACTTTAATCTAGACACTGGTCATGGCATTAGTCAACTCTAGCCTCCCCACCACTCTTGACCCACTCCACATGGACAAACCGATCCACATCTGATGCCAAATCACTTGCCCTTCACTCCTCCCCAGAACATCTTGACACCAAAAACAGCTACAAAAGAATCCTACTCATTAACTACAGTTCAGCCTTCAACACTATTATCCCCTCGAGACTGATTACTAAACTTAGTGATCTCAGACTAAGCCCCACTCTCTGCAACTGGATCCTCAGTTTCCTGACCCACAGGCCACAATCAGTGAAGATTGGGGACAATATTTCATCCTCACTAACACTCAACACTGGAGCCCCCCCCAGGGGTGTGTACTCAGCCCCCTACTGTACTCATTGTTTGCCCATGACGGTGTTGCCAAATACCAGACTAAAGCCATTTACAAAGTTTGCTGATGACACCACCATAGTCGGTCAAATCTCATATGGCGACAAAACAGACTACAGACGGGAGGTGGAAGACCTGGAAAAAATGGTGCACTGAGAACAACCTAGCTCTCAATGCCAGTAAAACCAAGGAACTCATTATTGACTATCAGTGGGATGTTACTCATGCTCCCCTACACATTAACAGCTCAGAGATGGAATGAGTGGAGTGTCAAGCTCCTGGGAGCGGTCATCCACAACAAGCTTTCTTGGACTCTTCACGTGGACGCACTGGTTACAAAGGCCCAAAAACGTCTCTTCTTCCTCAGGCAGCTGAGGAAATTTAACCTGACGGTGAATACCCCTGTCAACTTTTATAGGTGCACCATCGAGAGCATTCTGTCTGGATGTATCACTACCTGGCATGGCAACTGTACCATTCAAGATCAGAGACGGTTATAGAGAGTGGTGAACTTGGCCCAGACAATCACAAAGGCCAGCGTCCCATCTATAGAATCCATCTACCAGGCCCGCTGTCAAGGAAAGGCTGCCAGCATTCTCAAAGATCCATCCCACCCTGGCAATGTTTTTCTACAACCTCTACCATCGCTGAGAAGGTACAGAACCCTGAACACACGCACCAGCCGGTTTCAAAACAGTTTCTACCTTACTGTTGTTAGAATATTAAATGGACTCTCAAACTCTTCACATTCTACCTGTGTTTTTGTTTTTGCCGCTGTTTACCTATTATTTACTTATCTATGCTACTTTACTCTGATCTGCCTGTATTGCTCACAAGACAAAGCTTTTCACTGTGCCTCGGTACACGTGACAATAAATTCAATTCAATTCAACATCCTTCCAGCTGCACATGAAACTGGTGTTGCAGATTGGGGAGCTTCATTTGATGCATTTTACTGGAAAGACTAATCCATGAGAAGCAGGTCCAAAAATGCCACATTTGAAGTGATCATCAGATGTTGTTGTTTTGTGGTGGTACCTTTTGCAAATTTACTGTTTGACATATGCAGGTCCAAGAGGCGTTGCAATTTTCTTCCAAAATTTCTTTTAGAAGTAGAATTAAAATTGCCAACATGGCATGGTAGGTTTTTGAACTTAGATTATTAGTCCTGTAATATAACCAATACCACAACCATCTTTAAGTTAATCATCTCATGTATCACCCAATCGAAGGCTGTCTTGTATAAGTCATACATAGACCTGCTTGTTCCTAAATACAATTCAACCCAATTTAACTTTTCAGTGAAGGTCATGTTCCAGTGTTCCACAATTTTCACCAGCTATCCTTACAATAATACCCTCACTCATTGTTCCAAAATTTTAAAAATCTGAGGGCCTAGTGTTGAATAAAATCATCATAGTCTTACCAAGCCATGGAGCTGCTCTCTCACTAGAGAGAGAGAAGCAACTGATGGTAGTTTAACCCGAGGGTCACTGTGCCTCCAGCAAGGGGAGAAGTTGAGAAGGAAACAGAAACAGAAAATAGGAGTAGGCCATTCGACCCTTAGAGCGTGCATTACCATTCAATATGGTAGTGGCTGATCATGCAATCTCAGTATCCCATTCTGCAAGTCTCTCAATATCCCTTGATCCCTTTAGCCACAAGGGCCATGTCCAGCTCCCTCTTAAATATGTCTAATGAACTGGCTGCAACAGCATCCTGTGGGAGAGAATTCTACAGGTTCACAACTGAGTAGAGAAGTTCTTCCTCATCGCAATCCTGAATGGCTAACCCCTTATTCTTAGACTGAGACTCCTGATTCTGGACTTGCCCAATATCAGGGTCTTTCCTGCTGCATCGAGCCTGTCCGTGCCATCCCATTAGGTTCTTATGTGTCTATGAGATCGCCCCCGTCATTCTAAATTCCAGCAAATATAAGTCCTGTTGATCCAGTCTTTTCTCATATATCAGCCCTGCCATCCTGGAATCAGTCTGGTGAACTTCACTGGACTCGCTCAATAGCAATAATGCCCTTCCTCAGACTAGGAGACCAAAACTGCACACAATACTCATGGTGTGACCTCACCGAGGCCCTGTATAACTATGGCAAGGAGAGCCCTTGATGGTAACCTCAGCCAGTATGGAAATTGAACTCATTCATTTTGTATCAGTTTAATAACACTATCCAGTGATAACATTTTGGAAAGTGTGTACAACTTTCAAATGCATTTCACCATAGCCAAGTATAGGTTATCACATTTTTCTAAGTAAAAAGTTAGGTCACAACACTTGGAAAATAAACTCCAAAAAAAGCTGTAAAATGCTATTGACATAAAAACATCAGACATGTGAACTCAACAGGTTACCAAGAGTTCCAAATAACTGTAGCCCAGAAGGGACAACACACAAATGTTATGGAGTGGAGGTCAACACCCCTCCGATAATCAAAACTGAAACACCTCACAATCTGCTAAAGCAGTGTGACAAGGGGTATAACCTATCTCTCACCCACCAAAGTTATGAAGGCATGGTTAAATGAAGTGAAATCCTTTCAGTCTTATAATTAACAAGTAACAATTTATTTATCCAACTCAAATAGTGAACAAACTAACAGAATTCCTAACAAACTGAACAATTATTCCCTAGCTACTACATATTTTCTAACTTAAATTCTATTTATATGCTGTTTCAATAACACAGAACCCACTTACATAAATCCAATTAAGAAGAAAACAATAAATTAAAGCTTAGTCCCTCTACGTTCACACAGAATGGATCCTCCGAACGGTCCACTTCCTTGCCACTGATTTTGCTGTCGGGGATGTTTTCTCTAATTATTCTGTTCCGAATGCCTCTCCATTGTATTCTTCTGTTCAAAACTCCTCTTCAGTTGTTTCTGGCATCGAGAATATTTACTAAACATGCCTTATACCTTTGCAGGTAGATAATGCATTTTTAAAGAGCTTTCTTGTAAAGATTTCTTCAGAGCCGGGTATTTCTTTCACAGACGACACTTTGCTCTCTCCCCTTCGGGTGGCTCTCTCTAATTTTCAAATTCCCGCATCTTTTATACTAGTGATGACATAATAACCTCTTTACAATCGGATTGGTTGGAGATAGCCCAAACCAACAGATGTGAAGTTAATTGGTCCTTAATCTCCAAGTGCCTTTTCAAATTAATTAGCTGAATTTAAAAAAACTGTTGCCTGGATAAAGATGTTCCTTGAGCCTGCTAACTGAAGAGTTTTTGATACACTTTTTTCAATTTTGGGGCTCTCTGCACAATGCTTGCCAACTTCCAAGCATAGACAAAGCACAATCTTTTAAAAAGGGACCACACATTGCTTTTCAATTCATTTTACAATTTTGCCATTTTTTACACACCAACTTTGTGACACACAGATATAAAGCTAGCATCACAAAATATCTCCAAATATAGTCAGAAAGTCTGAAAACCCAGTCAAGAAACATCAGAATGCAACTTACGCAGCCATCGCATGAGCAAAGGAAGACAATCTGCACGATAAGTTTGAAAAAAAAAGTGTCCGAGCTATAATCCCAAACAAATAGCCAAGCAGCTTCATTGGTGATATCATCGGGTCAAAGCATGGGTCACCTGCACTGTAAAGCACTCTGCCATGAAAGGTAACAGCCAATATCTTCCTTAAATCACAGAAACTTGAGCTCAGTCAGTCAATCTCATTGATAGAATGATTCGGAGATGCCGGTGTTGGACTGGGGTGTACAAAGTTAAAAATCACACAACACCAGTTTATAGTCCAACAGGTTTAATTGGAAGCACTAGCTTTCGGAGCGATGCTCCTTCATCAGGTACTATCACCTGATGGAGGAGCGTCGCTCCGAATTCAACTTGTTGGACTACAACCTGGTGTTGTGCGATTTTTATCATTGATTAAAAAAAAGTGAGTAATGAGTCATCAAGCATGGTAACCTTGAAAACTCCTGATGTCATGAGGAAGACAGAGGGAGAAAACTGTAGCATCATCCATTCTAAATATCCAGTCAAAGTTCTAACAAGTTTTACTCCAGTGTCTTCTAACATTGCCATAAGCGCACGTCTACGTACGTGTACACACACACACACACACACATAGACAAAGACCACATATTTAAACCCAGTAAGAAAGAAAAACTCTAATGGGGTAAAGCTAACTGGAACAAAACCAAGAATCTTTAGTCCAGAGAGATTGCTGAAAACAAATCAGCAAAAGGATTCCCTTAATTGTTCAGTGTGGGAGTACTAAAAGCTATTCAGTAGTTAAATGGTAATCTTGATTTGACAGCAGATTGCTTTTCTTGAATCGACATTATGATTTTTCACAAGACCACTCATCTAACTTGGTTTAATAATTTGCCATATGCTTTACTGAAAAAAGTGTTTTTTTATCATTCTAATTGAACAAAACACGAGGAAAAAGGGTGAAATATAAAAGGCTTATTTGGTGCTTTAGATTTTTATTCTCACGTGTACTTGAGTCACCATTCTCTGTAGAATACAAAAGGCTGGATTAAAAACAGAAGCAGAAATAGAAGAAACAGTCAAAAGGAAAGGAAACGCCCAGATCACTCCTCAACCTCTGCCACAAGTCCTCACTTCCAGAAAAACAAAGCCACAAAGTCCACCCCTCACTCCAGAAGACTGTAAGACATAGGAGCAGAAATTAGGTCATTCAGCCCATCGAGTCTGCTCCACCATTCAATCATAATTGAAGGCAGGAGAATCTCATCCCCATTCTCCTGCCTTCTCCCCATAACCCTTGACCATCTCAGTCTATCTATCTCAGTCTTAAATTCACTCAATGACCTAGCTTCCACAGCTTTCTGTGGTAGTGAACACTCATGTACCCAGAATCCCCACACACTGCCACCTCTGCTGCCAAGTACCTGGGCCCAGAGAGATGCAAGCAAGACAGCAAGAGTGTACAAAAAAAGGCAGGTGGAAGTGGATGACGGGTACAGGTACGGGTAGGGTGGGTGGATAGATAGAAAAAAGGAACTTTGTTTTTGAGATCTAATACAAAGAACTTAGCAAATGTTACAAAAAGACTGGCAAAGTTACATAAAGAAATATAAATTCCATTTCTACCGGACCTTTCATAACTTTAGGGCATCTCAAAAATTTGAGAACTCCAAGTAAGTACTTCTGATATTAGATTAGGTTAGATTCCCTACAGTGTGGAAACAGGTCCTTCGGCCCGAAGTGTAACCCACCCAGACTCACTTCCCTCTGGCGAATGCACCTAACATGATGGGAAACTTAGCATGGCCAATACACTTGAAATGCACATCTTTGTGACTGTGGGAGGAAACTGGAGCACCCGGAGGAAACCTACGCAGACACAAGGAGAATGTGCAAACTCCACACACATGGACAGTTTTTTGCAAGGTTTGTGAAGGTTGTTGCAAAGACATGCCAGAGAATTCCTAGAGGCCTGGCACTCCAACCACAACGCCATAAACAAACACATAGATCTAGATGCCATCTATCAACCCCTCAGAAAACAAACAGGAAATGACATTACCACAAACCCCAGGAACCCCATCCAGGAAGAAGATATAAATAGAAAGCAGGAGACAACAGATTCGCTTCACTTGGAGGTTGCCACTGATGATGTTACCTAGCCAGGTAATAAAACGCCTGGATATCAAACCTACAGCTCAGCGAGCAAACCTACACCCTAAACACAGACAGTCACCCGAGGCTGGAATCAAACCTGGGACCCTGGTGCTGTGAGGCAGCAGCACTAACCACTGAGCCACTGTGCTGCCCTAATGTAGAACTAAAAGTGCTGGGCAAGCTCAGCTGGTCTGATAGCTTCAGTGGGAATAGAAAGAGTTGTATCTCTGCTGCCTAAACGTTAAGGTATAATGTAAGAAACATGGCAGTAAGTTTGTTCACAGAATGTAGATGAAAGCTTAAGTTTAAAAAGTTTCACCCAAGAGTTGGCACCTGACAGTGCCTCAGTGCTCTCGAGTACCACGGTGAAGAACATCCTTAGGATCTGGGAACAAGCCTTTGTATGAGGAAATTAACTTCAGAGACAAAAAGTTAACCACAGCCACTCATTTTCAATACTTCGTCATTGAGCTGTACAGCAAGGAAACAGACTCTTCAGTCCAACTCGTCCATGCTGACCAGATGCCTTAAATATATCTAGTCCCATTTACCAGCATTTGGCCTATACCCCGCTAATCCCTGCCCATCCAGATGCCTTTTGAACGCTGTAATTGCACCAGCCTCCACCACGTCCTCTGGTCACTTGTCCCATACACTCACCACTATCTGTGAAAAAGTTGCCTCTCAGGTCCCTTTCAGACCTTTCCCATCACATCTTAAGCCTTTGACCTCTAATTTTGGACACCCCCACCCAGAGGAAAAACACCTGGATTATTCCTCTTTGCCATGCCTTCAACACTCCACAGAAAATGGAATGCCCTGCCAGTAGCAGTGGTGGACTCTCCCTCTTTATGGGCATTTAAGCAGGCATTGGATAGGTATATGGAGGATAGTGGGCTAGTGTAGGTTAGGTGGGCTTGGATCGGCGCAACATTGAGGGCCAAAGGGCCTGTACTGCGCTGTATTCTTCTATGTTCTATGTTCTAAAATAACCCCAGCCTATTCAGCCTCTCCCTATAGCTCAAACCCTCCAACTCTGGCAGCATCCTTGTAAATCTTTTCTGAACCCTTTCAAATTTCACAACATCCTTCCCATAGCAGGGAGACCAGAATTGCTGGCAATATTTCAAAAGTGGCCTAACCAATGTCCTGTACAGCCGCATCATGACCTCCCATAGCACTGACCGATAAAAGCAAGCAGACAAACGCTGCCTTCACTATCCAATTTTCTTGTGATTACTGTCTTATGATGTCTGCTTTTAAATCCGTGGACAGAAATTAAAATCATAACCTATGCAGACATTCACATTGACCTCGTGGACATAAATAGCCATCAGTGCATCAATTGCGAGGGTGTGTATAGAAGTTGAACAAAGAAATGGGGTTGATAGACAGTGACCATCATCAACATTGACAATACATCCTAAGAGCAAAGCTTTACTAGTTCCCAGCATTTCTGCATCGCATTACCTCGAGCGCTAAACACATAGGCTAAAGACAACTAAATAAAGTAATTTCCCGCTGACAGGTTGTGGCAAGAACAGAATCAATGTGATAAGATCTGTCCCTGGAATGTCTTGTAAAACCACAGCACTTGCCGCACAGCAGCACACAGTGCTTCAGTGAGCCCTCGTGTTACTATGGCAACTCACGACAAGCTCAGAGTGCCATGAGAATCCTGCCCCACTGCAGAAACTATCAGCCAGTTGGCTTTTTAATTTCTTCGATTAGGGCAGATATTGCGAATTCAGCCGGATCATCAGGATGCAATATTACAGAGTGGATGCTTCCAATGTAACTGCAACACCGGGATCATCCTGAATCTGCTCCATTGCACCTGTAACTCCTGACCCCAACCCTTGTTAGCCTGTCACTCAGAATCCTCTTACAGACAAAAGTAAAACGTCAAGAGACCAGAGTCCTAAAGTGTTACTTGATCCCACATGCAGTGGTATAAGCTCAAAAACAAAAACAGAAATTGCTGGAAAAGGTAAGCAGGTCTGGCAGCACCTGCGAGAGAAATCAGAGTTAACCCTTCCTCAGAACTGAAGCCTTCTGCCTGTATCGTTCGTATCCACAAGCTTTTCAGCTAACTGACAGGAAGGGTCACTCGATGTGAAATGTTAACTTGTCACAGCATCTGCAGTTCTTTTGGTTTTTATTCAATGGTGCAAGACAGCCACCACAGACACAGGTCACCATTTGGTTTCTGGACTTGTGACCACTTGTCCAAAAAGGGCATCCAGCCTGATCACAATGATGCAATTGGCTCCTAATTAGCTGAAAAGCTTGTGGATATGAACAATACTGGCAGAAGGCTTCAGACAACTACGAGAGCAAACTGTGAACCTTCCTCTCTCCATCTCTTCAAACCTGAACAAAGCCAGTTTATTTTTTCTCCCCCGTTGGTATAAATTGTTGCTCTTGACCGATAAGTCAGATTTTAAAAATGTTTGAACTGGTGTCTCTGTGCTTCTTGTGAAGAAGTGAGAAAACCAAAGTAGTTCAGAGAACTGAAAGACCACTCTACTCACCTTGCCTGTCTGTCTAGGGGCGAGAGTGAGGGAAGGGGAGTGACAGAATGAGTTAGAATTTGAACTCCTGGGAGTGTTATATACAGAGGAATCTCAATTATCCAAAGGACACGCGCAGACAGTATTTCGTTTGGTTAATCAAATTCCAGATAACAGTTTAGCCAAGCATCGAGACAGTGCGATCTTGTCCACGTAACCTGAAATCCGGATAATCAAATGCTGGACAATCGAGGTTCCTCTGTATCAAAAATTTCACAGCAGTTTACCTCTGGTTAGAATCTATGTATTTGTTATAAATTGTAGTTCTTGCTAAGTAGAGAAAGCTGTTCTGATCTGTTAACTTGGGTTTACCTGGCAGGTATATTGGAGGCTTAGTGTATTTTGATAACAATTTTTAACTATTGTGATGACTCCGGGAAAAGTAGGCATGATATCCTGTGTGGTAACTTTGTGGTTTGATAGGTCAAAGAATTGAAAAGATAGAGGGCAGAGAGAGTATGATTATATTGTTGCCTCTGAAAGTATTGCAATGGAGTACCAGGCTAGAGTTTTGTCTGCAAGCCTGCAAAGAGAGGCTTGAATCCACAAAACTTCTAACTCTGGTGAAAGTGCTACCAACTGAGCTAACCTGTTCAAAGTTTGAGAGAAGATTTGTAGCTCGGGTGCTCGTTGTTGTGGTTCTGTTAGCCAAGCTGGGAATTTGTGTTGCAGACGTTTCGTCCCCTGTCTCGGTGACATCCTCAGTGCTTGGGAGCCTCCTGTGAAGCGCTTCTGTGATCTTCCCTCTGGCATTTGTAGTGGTTTGAATCTGCCAATTCCGGTTGTCAGATTCAAACCACTACAAATACCGGAGGAAACATCACAGAAGCGCTTCACAGGAGGCTCCCAAGCACTGAGGATGTCACCTAGACAGGGGAAGAAACATCTGCAACACAAATTCCCAGCTCGGCGAACAGAAGCACAACAATGAGCTAATCTGTGTAGTGCAGAGGGATCTGGGTGTTCCTGTGCGCAGAATACAAAGTTAGCATACACGTGCGTAGTAATAAAAGCAAATTTTAGACTCTATTGATAGTAGGTTGGAACGGAGGTTTGTTGCAGCTGTAAAGAATGTTGGTGAGAACAGGAGTACTGTGCCCTCATTTTGGTCCCTATATGTAAGGCATGATATACTGGCAGCGGATGCAGTTCAAAAGATGATTCCTGGGATGGTACAATTAACATACCAAGGACAGCTAAAGATGTATAAATCTCTATACACTTGATTTTAGAAGAAAAGGGTTGATCAGTTTGAAATATACAAGATTGAGGGGACTTGACAATATGTTGAGAAGGAAAACAAATTGCTGGAGAAACTCAGCAGGTCTGACAGCACTTTGTGAAGACAGCAGACTTAATGCTTTGAATCCAGTGATTTCATCAGAACGGTTAGTAGCTAAGAAATGGGGGTGGAGGTAGGGGATCAGATGGGTGGAGATGGAGCTCAGGGAGATGTGAAAGGGGTAGGTGAATATGGAGATTGCAGATTGCAAGCCAGGACAGAAGAAAAGCTGAATGAATGAGTGATAATAAGAGATAAGAGTAAGAGAAAACGGATGAGCTGTATTGAAAGCAACTCATATGATGTGATCATGGACCTCGGAGTAGGTGAGAATGGGTAACTGTGCTAAAAAACAATCCATATCATAACAGGCGGGGTGAGAGGTGGCTGAAAATAAATGGAAGGATGGATTCAGGGTCTAAAGTTATCGAACTCAAACATGGAATCCTAGAGGGTGTAGGGTTGTCAGGTCGAAGAAAAAAGGACAAGACATAGGAGCAGAAATTAGGCCATTCAGCGCATCGAGTCTGCTCCACCATTCAATCATGGCTAACAGGTTTCTCAGCCCCATTCTCCCTGTAACCCTTGATCCCCTGAACAATCAAGAACCTGTCTTAAATACACTTAATGACTTGGCCTCCACAGTCTTGTGGCAGTGAATTCACTCCATAGATTCCCCACTCTTTAGTTGCAGAAGATGATTCTCCTCATCTTAGTTCTAGGAGGTCTTTCCTTTACTCACAGGCTGTGCCCTCGGGTCCTAGCATCTCTTACCAATGGAAAGATCTTCCCTATATCCACTCTGTCCAGGCCATTCAGTATTCTGTATGTTTCAATTTGAACCCCCCCCACCCCCCAATCCTTCTGAACTCAATAGAGTATAGACCCAGAGCTCTCAAATGTTCTTTGAGCTTGTGTGGAGGATCATAGGAACACTGCAGCAGGCCTGAGACAGAAATGTTGGTGTGGGAACATGATGGAATGTTGAAGTGGCAGGCAACAGGACACTCGGTCTTCTTTGTCAGCAGAACATAGGTGTTCTGCAAAGTCTGTGTTTCATCTGCCCAGAGTAGAAACCACAATGAACTGCAAATAGAGTACATTGAATGAAGTACAGGAAAATCACTGCTTCACCTGGGGCCTTGGACAGAGAGGAAGGGGGAGGAAAATGGGCAGATATTACACCTTCTGTGGCTGTGTGGGAATGGGCTGTGGGGAATGGACAAAGAGTGGACCAGAGTGTCCCAAAGGGAACAGTCCCTGAAGAATGCTGACAAAGGAAGAGAGGGGAAGTAGTCTGGTCATGGCATCCCATTGGAAGTGACAGAAATGATAGCTTACAATCCTTTGAATGCAGAGGCTAGTGTTAAGTGAGGACCTGCATGCTAATGTGGTGTTTCATACACAACACCACCCAGATCCCTCTGCACCTCTCAGGTTGGCTCAGTTGTTAGCACATCTGTGGACTTCCCCGCCCAGTAAAGCAGGTGAGGCTACCTTGTTGAATGTTTTTAAGGTAAAGATAGTTAGATTTTTGAATAGTAAAAGGAATTAAAGGTTATGGTGGGCAGTTGGGTAAGTGGAGCTGAAACCACGAAAAGATGAGGGACTTGAGGTTGTTTTCATTAGAGAGGTGGTGGTTGAGAGGCAGCTTAATGGAGACATAAGATAATCAGAGGGTTAGATAGATTGGACAGTAAGAGCCTTTTTCCTCGGATGGCGATAGCTAGCACGAGGGAACACAGCTTTAAATTGAGGTGTGATATATAAAATAAGACAGTTGTTGGAGGGAGCTTCTTTACTCAGTAGTAAGAGTGTGGAATGCACTGCCTACAACAGTAATAGACTCACCAACTTTAAGGGCATTTGAATGGTCATTGAATAGGCATATGCACAAGAATGGAATAGTGTAGGTTAGATGGGCTTCAGGTTGGTTCCACAGGTCAGCGCAACATTGAGGCCTGAAGGGCCTGTACTACGCTGTAATGTTCTATAAGCCATGACCTTTTTGAATGGCAGAACAGGCTCAATGAGCCAGATGACCTATCCTGCTCCTATTTCTTATGTTCTAAACCCAGCATTGTTTTGGGAGAGGGTGACAGCAGAAGTGAGAGATAGGCCAGACATGGAAGGTGGCATCACCAAAACAGATGCAATGAAGACGGAGAGACTAGGAGAATGGAATGAAGTCTTTACAGGAAGTAGGTATGAGGATGTATCGTCAAGGTAACTGTGGGAGTCAGTGGATTTGTAGTGGATATTGGTGGCCAGCCTATCCCTGGAAACAGATGTTGAGGAAGGGAAGGGAGGAGTCAGAGGTGGATCAGGTGAAGAGGAGGGTGGGATGGAAACTGGAAGTGAAATTGCAAAGTTTTTCCAATGCCAAATGAGTGAGGGAAGAAACACCGATGACATAATCAACGACTTAGAGAATGAGTTGTTGTGAGGAGGTGGAGAATATACTTCCACAAATGGGTGAATCTCAAACTGGGGGACATAACTCCAAACTAAGGGAACACATTTAATCTCATTTAAAAGGAATTTATTCTCCCAAACATCATGAACATCTGGAATTCCCTGCCCTAGATAGTGTGCTCAAGACTAGATCACTAAAAGGGGAGATAGGTTGACATTTCAAAATTCTAGGAGCCGAAAGCCATGAGGAGCTGGTGTGAAATAGGGGTTGACGCCTGCAGCAGATCAGCCATGATCTTATAGAACAGCAGAGCAGGCCTGAGGGGCTGAATGGCCTATTTCTATTTCACAATAGAATTTCATAAGAATCCCCACCATGTGGAAGCAGGCCATTCAGTCTATAGAGTTCACATCAACTCTCCAAAGAGCATCAGACCTTTCTCTCCCAGCCACCACGGCTAATCCACCTGACCTGCACATCTTTGGACTGTGGGAGGGAACTGGAGCACCTGGAGGAAACCCACACAGACACGGGGAGAATGTTCAAACGTCATACAGACAGTAGCCAGAGCCTGGAATCGACCCTGAGTCCCTGGCACTGAGACCACAGTGCTAACCACTGAACCACCCTGCCACCCATTCTATGTTCATATATACAGCAAAGAAATAGTGCTAATAGTTTCAATGGATTCTACTGAACCTTCCCCTTTCATTCCAGTCTTTGAGCCGCTGCACAAGGGTGTCACACGAGTATGTGGATGAGAAACACATCAGACTTGCTGCAAGCTAAATACAAATCCTCCTTGATCTTTATACATCAATCATAATCTGTGTCACACTGTTCACGCATTTACTACTGTACAATTCACCTCAAAGGCGACTGACTGTGTAGAGTTTGCACATTCTCCCCGTGTCTGCGTGGGTTTCCTCCGGGTGCTCCGGTTTCCTCCCACAGTCCAAAGATGTGCAGGTCAGGTGAATTGGCCATGCTAAATTGTCCGTAGTGTTAGGTAAGGGGTAAATGTAGGGGTATGGGTGGTTTGCGCTTCGGAGGGTTGGTGTGGACTTGTTGGGCCGAAGGGCCTGTTTCCACACTGTAAAGTAATCTAATATAATCTAGTAGACAACACAAATACAAAAAAAGAGCAAGAACTAACAACTCTAGTTAAAGCTTAAAACGCAGTTTCAGAGGTAAACTCATGTAACCCTGGAGTACCTGTACCTTCACCTTGTTATTTGCATCGAGCTTCCATTTCAAGATGAATTTTACCTTACAAGTACTCTGGGTCCAGAAGTACACAGCATGCAAATTAGGGGCAGGAGCAGGCCAATCAGCCCCTCATGCCTGCTACATCCTTAGATATGATCTACATAATTAACATTCCTGCCTATCCCTGCTAACATTTCATCCCTTTGCTTAAGGATCTAATCCACCTCTGCCTCCACTGTTTTTTGATAAAGATCAAGTCTTTGAAAGACACTGTATCAGAATTAAAATTCTCCTGTTGTTTTTAAAAGTGACCCCCTCGTTCTAGAATATCCCACAAATGTCCTTTCCACATCCAAAGTGTCACTATCCCATCAGGATCTTGCAGGAACAGCTATCATTAAAGAAAAAAAATTGCTGAAGGGTGCAACTATTTAAATTATCTTGGTGAGCTGCTGCTGTATTTATCGGTGTGTCAATGGGACATACTTCAAATAAACTCCAATCAACTAGATAAATCTACCTTACTATTTCACCAGGAACTTCAAACCCTTCATGTCAGCAAAACAAAAGCCAAGCCTGTGATAACAGGTTTCAAGTTTTTAAACTTTTTAAAACTAGGAGTGATTGACAGATATGCCAGGATTCTTCCATGCCTGTGTGCCAGGGTAATAAATTTGCAGTTGGTTGAGTTTGAACATCCAATAAAAAAGTTGTAAAATAATAATTACTTGGCAAGTACATCAAATAAACATTTGATGTGATGGTATATGACTGTTATCCAAACCCTTTCTGCTGAGAACTGCAAAACAAGAAGAACTTGCAACTCAGCCAGGTGATTGCTCAGCAAGAGAAGGCAAACGACAGAACTTTTAAAGTAATTCACCACCTCTTCCATAAACCAGAGAATTACATGATTGACCTTGCTAGGAATGGGAGCGAGGATAGTTTGGGATAAAGACAGAACACGAGCCATCATCAGGAGTGGAACTTGGATGGGTGCTTCACGCATCTCTCAGGTGCCAGGAGAAAGTGAGGACTGCAGATGCTGGAGAGTCAGAATGGAAAAAAGTGTGGCACTGGAAAAGCACAGCAGGTCAGGCAGCATCCGAGGAGGAGAGTCAATGTTTTGGGCATAAGCCCTTCATTCCTGATGAAGGGCTTATGCCCAAAACATCGACTCCCTCTCTCAGGTTCAGAGAGAGAGTGAAATTGGATGGTTAAAACTGATCACAGTCCCTGAAGGGCAAAAACCTAATTTCAATTTCTCCAACATTATGGCCCTGACAGACACTACTATTTTATCCCCATTACCTGATTAGTTGACTGGTGCTGCCTAGTCTACCGGCCAGGAAATGTGCCACAAGTGAGCAAGAGTGAGTGCAAATGCACAAAGAGTCAGGGAGAGAGGGGAAAAGATGCATAAAAAGGAAAATGCATAGAAAGGCCAAAGATTTAGAGAGATGATTTCAGAGTTTAGAGCCCAGATAGCTAATACAATAACAATATGCAGTTTTGTCTGAAGCAAATCAGATTTATGGTCTTGATAATCACTACACATTAAAATTACAAGAATAAAAGTGCAGTCAGAGGATGTGTGTTTGGTATATTTATATCAGACATCATATGTGATTCAGTACAATGGGCAGATTGGTGCAACAGGGAATAGGTGGAACAGAGCATTGTACTTCTTAGTTAAAGCATCATAACACTTCACGGGAGGTGGTGGTGTAGTGATAAGCCACTCAGTGTCAGGCTAATGTTCAGGAGACATGGATTTGAATCTTACTATGGCAGACAGTGAAATTTGAATTCAATTTTATAAAACAACTAGAAAACAAAACACAGTCAGGCGAATGTTCATGTAACCATTGCTAATTGTCATTTAAAAACATGCTAAGTTGCCCACAATGTTAAGTGAATTAGTCAGAGGGAAATGGGTTTGGGTGGGTTACCCTTCGGAGTGTCTGTGTGGACTTGTTGGGCCAAAGGGATGTTTCCACGCTGTAGGGAATCCAAATTTAAATCTAAAAACCCATCTAGTTCACTGTTATCTTCTTGGGATGGAAATCTGCCACCTTACCCGATCTGACCTACATGTGGCACTCGACCCATAGTAGTGCCATTGATTCCGAATGCCCTTTGGACAATTAGGGATGGGCAATAAATGCTGATCTCACCAGTAATGCCCACATTAAACATATAATTTGAGCTGGCGTGGAGAGTGGAAGATTTGCACTATTTGAATGAATGATTTCATTGTCATGTATATTCTACAGTGAGAAAAATCAAAATACAACGACCAGCGTTAGCCCCAAGAACTAGGGTCACAGTCATGGACCGAGCTGAACCGAAGGGTCTGTTTCCATGCTGTACATCAACATCTAACTCTTTCTTGAAAACATTCAATGAATTAGCCTCAATCACTTCCTGTGGCAGAGAATTCCACAGGCTCACCACTCTCTGGGTGAAGAAATTTCTCCTCATGTCAGTCCTGGGTGGCCATTCCCTATACTTAGAATGTGATCCCTATTTTCAGACTCAATAGTAAATCATCAGGAACGTCCTTCTTTCCTGGTTTTGCAATGTGAATGCAGGAGCTATGGTTAGTATGCTTACAGATGACACTAAAATCAGTGGACAGTGAAGAAGGTTACCTCAGAGTACAATGGGACCTTGATCGGATGGGCCATTGGGCTGAGGAGTGACAGATGGAGTTTAATTTAGATAAATGTGAGGTGTGGCATTTTGGAAAGGCAAATCAGGGCAGGAGTTATACACTTAATGGTAAGGACCTGGGGAGTGTGGCTGAATAAAGAGACCTGGGTGTCCAGGTGCATAGTTCCTTGAAAGTGGAGTCACAGGAAGACAGGGTGGTGAAGGTGGTGCCTTCATTAGTCAGTACATCGAGTATAGGAGTTGGGAAGTCATGTTGAAGCTGTACAGGACATTGGAAAGGCCACTTTTAGAATACTGCATTCAATTCTGATCTCCTTGCAATAGGAAAGATTTTGTTCAACTTCAAAGGGTTAAAAAAAATGATTTACAATAATGTTGCCAGGATTAAAGGGTCTGAGCTATAGGAAGAGGCTGAAGAGGCTGGGGCTGGTTTCCCTGGAGCGGTGGAGGCTGAGGGGTGACCTGAGAGAGAGGTTTATACAGTCATGAGCAGCGTGGATAGGGCAAGTCGTCAAGATAATTTTCCCCAGGGTAGGGGAGCCCAAAACCAGAGGGCATAGGTTTAAGGTGAGAGGGAAAAGACTTAAAAGGAACTTGAGGGGCAATGCAGAGGGTGGTGCATGATTGGAATGAGCTGCCAGAGGAAGTGGTGGAGGCTGGTACAATTGCAACATTTAAAAGGCATCTGGATTGGTATATGAATAGGGAGGGTTTAGAAGGATATGGGGAGAAAGTGAGGTCTGTAGATGCTGGAGATCAGAGCTGAAAATGTGTTGCTGGAAGAGCGCAGCAGGTCAGGCAGCATCCAGGGAACAGGAGAATCGACGTTTCGGGCATAAGCCCTTCTTCAGGAATGAGG
>NC_057712.1:114184710-114186559 GCF_004010195.1 Chiloscyllium plagiosum | reverse complement strand
GTGGGCGCGAGTCTTGCACCTCCTGCGGTTGCAGGGGAAGGTGCCGGGAGTGGAGGTTGGGTTGGTGGGGGGTGTGGATCTGACGAGGGAGTCACGGAGGGAGTGGTCTTTATGGAATGCTGATAGGGGAGGGGAGGGAAATATATCCTTGGTGGTGGGGTCCGTTTGGAGGTGGCGGAAATGATGGCATCCGCCGTCATTTCCGCCTCCATGTACAGCGCATCATCCGCCATCATTTTTTTTAGATTAGATTAGATTACTTAGTGTCGAAACAGGCCCTTCGGCCCAACAAGTCCACACCGCCCCGCCTGACCTGCTGCGCTCTTCAGCAACACATTTTCAGCTTCGAAGGATATGGGCCAAGTGCTCGTAAATGGGACGAGATTAATTTCAATATCTGGTTGGTATAGTAGAGTTGGACCAAAAGGTCTGTTTCTGTGTTACATATCTCTATGATGCCATGACAGACTGCTGCTATCCCCCCGTCTGCTCCCACTGTTTCTCTGTACAGGTTTTCTCCCCCAAAGCTGACTGATTTCTGCAACGAGGCTGAGAGGATGGCTGCAGATTTTTTTGACCTGCTGAAAGCTGAAGCTTTCCATCACCAGACATCAAAAGGAATATCCTACCGA
Source organism: Chiloscyllium plagiosum (assembly GCF_004010195.1). NCBI lineage: Eukaryota > Metazoa > Chordata > Chondrichthyes > Orectolobiformes > Hemiscylliidae > Chiloscyllium > Chiloscyllium plagiosum. The sequence continues at coordinate 114,185,927 of NC_057712.1, read as the reverse complement.
AGACTCTGTCCTGAATTAGCCAGGGATATCCTGAAATGTAAATTACTGATTTGGCAACCATTTGATTCGGTAATGTACAAAACCTATTTGTATTTCTAAGGGATATAACCTTTCTCCAGATTCCCTGGCTGCATAATAAGAAATTACTCTCCTCTTGGAAGAGGATCGTAAGTTAGTTTTTAAACTAAACTAATTAACTCCAAGCTTGTTTGAATTGCCTTTACTTCAGTCCTGCTTATTAGTTTCTCAATCCAATGGCCTCATTTTTCTACAGTTAAAACTGGAATTTCTAAAACAAAAAAAAAGTTATGTTCAAAACATGACAATCATGAACCAGCCTCTGGCAGCAAAGAGAACTCATGCAAAATGGACACTGACGGACTGCAGCGAGAACAAGCCCCTATGGCTTTCTTTAGCTGGAAAGAAGCAGCGTGTTTCTTTGAATAATGTGGTTCTCAGCAACACCAAATTTGCACAGTACTGTGCAAGATCTGTCACCTCACACAAACATGCACTGATACACAAAATGCTCAAACAAGGCTAGTCCAAATTTCCATGCCCTGGAAACGAGGACATTCAAATGAGAAGCATGACAGAGTTACATAAAGAGAAAGAACAGAAATTGCTGGAAAAGCTCAGCAGGAGTGGCAGCATCTGTGGAGAGGAATCAGCTCATGCTTCCAGTCATTAACTCAGATTTCTCTCCCAAGATGCTGTCAGACCTGCTGAGCTGTCCCAGCAATTTCTGTTCTTGTTTCTGATTTACAGCATCAGCAGTTCTTTCGGTTTGAACATGAAAGCGATATTAGGTCATTTGACCAAAAAAAAAAACCAGGTCAAAGCAATGGACTTTAAAAGACAGAGTATCCTAAAAGGAGGTAAGCAACTTGAAGGGGTGGCAGGAAGCTATTCCCAAGCTTTGAGCTTGGATAAGTGAACAGCCATTAATGAAAGGACAGTCCTATATAGGAATGCACAAGGGATCAGAAATGAGAGGATTGTAAGGTTAATAATATATTTTATGCTTTTGAAACGAAAAATCAAGTGTGGCCTGTATTTCAAAGCTCAAAATCCCAAAACATAAAGTGTCTACCGGCAAGGATCCAAAACAGCATTTCTCTGGCAGACAGGTTCCCAGGTATCCTGTCTGGAGACAGTTCAGAGATGCATCATGTTAGCAATTTTTGAGAAGATTTTTCAGGTTGAACTACAAGAGA
>NC_057712.1:114172441-114184210 GCF_004010195.1 Chiloscyllium plagiosum | reverse complement strand
TCTAGGTGTTCCTAAGTATTATTGAATTTAAAGCTGAAATGTTTTTGAAAAAGTTAAATGGTTTTATGCAGAAAAGGACATCCAGCTGCACCTTTTCCAGGCCAGGAATCCATAATGAATGATTAATGCTGCCAACCTGCGAGAGACCACATCCGTTAAAACAGGTGCTGGGAGAGACAGCGTAAAGATCAATCGAAGATCAGGTTTTAAATTATAGAACCCCTACAATAGGGAAAGAGGCCACTTGGCTCATCGAGTCTACACTGATCCTCCGAACAGCATCTCATCCAGGCCCAACCTATCCCTGTAACCCAACATTTACCATGGCAAAGCTACCCTGCATAATCCTGGACATTACAATGAGGATTTAGCATGGCCAATCCTCCTAACCTGCACATCTCTGAACGGGGAGTAAACCAGAGCACCTTGAGGAAATCCACACAAACATGGGGAAAATGTGCAAACTCCACACGAACCCGGGCCTGTGGTGCTGTGAGGCTTGAATAGATGTCAACCCTCAAAACTACTACAGGGGTGCACATGGCTGGAGAATGGAGATCACACCGTGGAGTCTAAAAAAAACTCTTCTGCTTTAATTGCATCCACATAGCTTTAGAATTGGAGCATCAAAACCTCTCCTACTCCAGCTGTTGCAAATCAAGATGCTTCCGTCCAAACAGCTAGGTACATTATGTAAAGGTTGTGGTAAAAAGTTCTGATCTATTTATTTACAATCATCATGACAAAAATTCATCTGCAGTGAACAGAAAATTACATCATATCTTGAATCAAGACCCATCATAGTCAGTATCCTTATCCTTGCCTCCTTTATCCAATAACAGCAGTATGATCAGATCAGAAACTTAGTCAGGACCTCTACGGAAGAAAGAAAGAAACCCTGACAAAAAAAAAAGGTCAGGGAATGAAAGCTCTCATTGAAAGCACTAGTTTTATCCCCATAACATGAGCAACATTTTAAGCCATGGTCAAAACAAAATGACATGAATACAGGTAGTTCTGGTATAAATACCCGTTTCATTAACACGGATTGGCTATAAGATAAGAACTTTCTATGGAACGGGCATAGCGATTTTCTCAAATAATCCGCGACTGCGCCATTTTCTATAGCGCGAGGTTGCTGAGGTATGAGACTGTCGTGTTAGAGCAGAATGGCCTGACATCGCATAAACTTACGTCACCATGGATTTAAGGGCATTCTTTAAAGTATGACCACACCAGGAGCTCTCTGAATTCCTTCATTGTTGCTAAATTATCAAACAGCTTATCCAACATTCAGTATTGCATGAACAGAAATTTCCTCTGATTAAATACTGGGAAAACGGAAGCCATTGGTTGCCGTCTCTGCTCCAAGCATCTCAGATTCTGATATCTCGTGCCTCCCCAATTTTAGTCTCTCCATCGTTAAACAGCATGCCATCAGGTGCATTGGCTCCAAGTTTGAAGACTCCTTCCCTTCACTACTGTGTCTCTCTATGTGCTATCATATGTTTAAAATCTCTACCTGATGTAGCCCAATATTCAATCATCTCCTGTATCAGACTTTTATACTATACTTGTAAAATAAAAACTTTGAGCTGTTTCACGGATTTATACAGCACTTTCAATAAAAGGTGGTTGTTTTGTTGAAGCAGACAGCTTGACAAAATATATTGTAAATGAGGAAATGTCTTCAGCCCAACCATCCAGAGAAATATACAACATTACACTCATCCTATTAGCTTAAAATGATTTGCTTTCATTAGTCTAAACAGAAAACTATTCAAATTATTCACATCTATATGCGTGAAACCCTGATAAATCTTTCACTTCACTTTCACAGTTTTAATCTTTCTTCATTGTCATGATCCCATTGAATTTCTTGTAGTGGTACCTCAGGTTTGTCACTGAATTTGTATTATGGTAAAATCCCCTTTCAGCCACTTGTTCTCAACATCAGAACCGGAGTGGGAGAGGGTGGTATTTTCAATTTTATGCCCTTCAGACAGAATGGACTATTGGTAGCCACACTGTTGCTCATCTAATTACATCAACAAATTAAACAGAAGGCACCTTCTATAATGTGTTCATGAGATGTGGGCATCTTGACAAAGGAAGATATCTACTGCCCAACTGTAATTGCACTCCAGAAGATAGCAGCGTTCTTGAACCACTGTAGTCGTTGGGTTGTGGATAGACCCATGGCCCTGTTAGGAAGGAAAAGGTATTGCCAAGACAGCAAAAAGCTGCACGTCTGCAATCTACTGACTTACATTTTAAAAAAAATGAAGTCCAGTTGACTTTCTGATCATTTTTCCCTATGTGGTTATTAATCTATTTATATCAAGCTTCAGAATCCAATGTTAATTAGGGATTCCAACCCCAACACCCAAAGGCATTTTACTCAGCGACTATACACCATATGCATGTCATTACTTGAACAAATATTTGCTTGTTTTTCCTTTTGGTAAATCCATATCAAGATTTTCACCACTAACACCCAGGAAGGATTTGATGTTAGCTCGTCAAAAACATCTGAGATATGTCAGGTCATTGGAGGCCAAGTATAGTCACTGCCTGGGTACAGCTCTTAGAGTCCAAAGGAAGAAAACCTGTTGAACATGGTGGGGGTGGTGACTCATATTCACCACTGGCATTGTTAATCAACAAGAAAATTTGAGCTTCTGGCAACATAATTACCTTCATTAAAAAGTCAAGGTTGACCTAGATTTCCTCAAGCTGGCATTGTGTGATTACATGACATTTAAAAATAATGCAGATGATATTGTAAAGCTTAAGTTTTGTTCTGATCTAATTTTGAGAAGGATTTTCCTACTTTTGTCTTTTGATCCACTGCTTTTGCAGTTCTTTTTTCTCCAAAACAGCACTTTATTCATAAGTGCGTTACAGACCAGGTCAAGTTGGACATTACAGAAATGCAATAAAAATTTCATCCAAACTCTCAATCCAAAGCAAACACTGGAAATTGATTAATTATAACAAGAATTTATTTTCATTCCAATATGAGCTACAAGACATTCTATAAGCTAACAGACTCTCAGGATATCATAACAAAGGCCTGAGTAGAAGTCTTTCCCTCCTGCGCCTTGGAAGCAGCTGTTCTAAGTTTTAGTGCATCCCTCAGCTCATAACCCTGGAGTTTGGAATGTGCCAGTCGGCACCACTCAGTCCAGGACAGCTCTTTGCTCTAGAAGACCAAAACAGCATCATTCACTGAAGTTAAGGTCCTCCAGCTGCAGCTAACTTTTATCTGGTTGTTCATTCAAGGGAAGAAGGAGCTGGTCAGGATGAACTTCAGGAAAAAATACTGCCCCGCTCTCTCTCTGATGTGCAAAGTGGTGGAGACCATAGCCATCTCAGGTGAAGTGTGCTACGCAATGGAACTACAGGACCAATCCACTTGCTGCAAAACTATATTCTCAGACTGGTGCAATTTTAACATGCGCTTGGCAAACACAATGAGTTTTGTGAAACTGTAAAAGCAAGTCAGACTTGTTTTTATAATGTCCTGCACATACACAGGATCTGCTCAGATGAGGAAGAACAACCCAATGACACTGGAAGACACCCTCATAACAACGGGATATGATGCTCAACTCATTGATTGCCAGTTCCAACGTGCCACAACAAAAGACCTCAACCTCCTCAGAAGACAGACACAGGTCACAACCAATAAAATACCCTTCAGTGTCCAGTGCTTCCCTGGAGCGGAGAAACTACACCATGTGGTTCACAGCCTTCAACAGGTCATGGATAATAACAAACATCTTGCCAAGATCATCCCTACGCCTCACTTCTTGCCTTCACACAACCACCGAACTTTAAATAGTCCATTGTTTGCAGCAAACTACCCAGCCTTCAGGTCAACATTGACCACAATACCGTACAACTCTGTCATTGCAACTTTTGCAAGACATTTCAGATCACTAACATGGAAATCATCATCACCACATGTGGGAACACCACCATCACGTACACAGCTGATACTCAGCAGTGACTCAGCCAATGTTGTCTACCTCATACACTGCAGGCAAAGATGCCCTGAGGCATGGTACATTGATGAGACTATGCAGACGCTAAGACAATGGTTGAATGGACACCGCGCAACAAATCACCAGTCAGGAGCACTTCAGCTGTCAAAGACATTCAGCTTTCACTCTTCAGGTAAATGTCCTCAAAGACTGCCTTCCAGATATACAGCAATACAGGATCGCAGAGCAGGAACTGATAACCAGGTTCCGTACCCATGAAGACAGCTGCATGTTGTACCACATGTCACCGCATCAGACGGTTCTGTATCAGTAAAATCTTCCTCACTGTCCTGTTTTGACACCGTCACCTTGATAAATTGTTATGATCACTCTCCTTGGATTAGTTTGTACAGGTTTTGATTACTTGGTACTTTGGTTAGACCCTCAGGCATGCAACTTCTTTCCCTATCATGTTATTCCAGTCATCTGGGTTGTCTTGGAGCACTGTCACAACCACCTGAAGGAGCAGCGCTCCGAAAGCTAGTACTTCCAATTAAACCTGTTGGACTATAACCTGGTGTTAAGAGACTTTTGACCTTGTTTTTATAAGAACTCGGTAGTGGTTCATCTAAACTGCAATAATAGCAAACAAGTTGGGTCTGAATTTAAGTTAGGGAACTGTAGCAAGGAAAGGGTGACTGATGAGAGGACTGGCCCTGAATGGCAGCACAGTGGGATGTCTTAACTACACAATTAATTAGCAAGACCACAACAATCAGCTCAATGACTCGTAACAAATGAAAGGTATCACACTGTTAGCCTCTACTGGCTTATGCACATCAAAGGAGTTGTTCTAAGAGGTTCCACCAAAAAACATTATAAATTAACTTTCTAAGTTTGAAATAAAGCTCAACAGGGTTCGCCTTTTGCATGGAAAACTTCCAATAAACCCAACATTAGTAAGAACGACAGGAGTTCCACAGTTCGAACGCTATGAACCTCATTATGAAGTTTATTCTAAAAAGGCACATCACTGCCTTAACTCGCTCCAACAGAGAAAGCTGCATTAATTGATGTCAGACTTAATTAAAACTTAAAAAGCAATATTTGGCCAATAAAACCAGTGGTTTTCTTTTTGGGTAGGGTGGCAGAAAGTGCAAGGAGAAGCTAAGGGCAGAACAGAGAGCAGTATAACCTAGAAATCAAATGGCAATTCTTTTCTTTTAAACTCATATTGAAAATATACTGTATTGTGTATGGTTTAATAAATGATTTTGGACCACTAACCAGAACACAGTAGTTTTAAAGCAAAAGTAGAACTTTTTTTAAATTCATTCACAGGATGTGGGTGTCACTGGTTGGGCCAGCATTCATTGGGCAATTAGGAACAGGCAAAGGGCAACGGAGAGTCACCACATTGCTGCGGGTCTACAATCACACATGGGCCAGACCAGGGGAGGATGCAGATGTTCTTCCCTGAAGGACATTAGTGAACCAGATGGGTTTTTCCAACAATATGGTGGCTTGATGGTTAGCACTGTTGCCTCACAGCTTCAGGGACCTGGGTTCAATTCCAGCCTTGGGCGAATGTCAGTATTTTCTCCGGATGTTTAGATTTCCTCCTATAGTCCAAAGACGTGCAGGTTAGGTGGATTGGCCATGGGAAATTGCCCACAGTGTCCAGGGATATGTAGGTTAAGTAGATTAGGGGGAAAGTCGTGCAGGGGCTGGGGGATTGGGTTACTTGGAGGGCTGCTGTGGACTTGTTGGGCCAAATGGCCTTTTCCCACACTAAGGATTTTATGAATCGTCAATATTTTCACGGTCCTCAGTAGATTCTTAATTCCACTTTTTTATTGATCCGACCATCTGAACCTGCAACCCCAGAACTTTACCTGAGTTTCTGTATTAATAGTCTAGTGATAAAACCACGAAGACTTGCAATTAATTATAAGTGAAGTTTACACACACGTGTTTTTGAAATAGGAATAAATGGAGTGGACGCTGAAAATAATCTCAGAATTAGGTGGACCTCAACTGCAAATTCATGCCATATGTTCAGTTCAATCATTTAATTGGGACCACTTGCAGTTATAAAACTCCTTTTACATTCTTGAAATTCTTCATAATGTTAAAATTTGGCATGAAGGAGATAGTGGGGGGGAAAAGAGTTAGACAGACATTTAGCGAGGGAATACCAAAGCCTTGCAGCTGACTGTTTGTGCCAATAACAGTGCTTAAACCAGGAATGTGCACAAGGTCAGAATTGGAGCACAAAAATCTCAGAGGGTCATAAGAAGTTGAGATAGGGAGCGACAAAAAAAAAGATGGATTTGAAATACTGAGCTACTGGATATTTATCTACCTGTAAAAAAAAAAGTGTGTGGGGGGTAGATAGGCAGAGAGAAAATAAAAAAAAGTTCTATTTTCTCCAGAAATTAGCAAGAAGTTGACATTGATATATAAAGGAACAGTGGCCATCTTCTCAACTGGAAATGGTTACACAAGGTGAAAAAAGGAACAGAGTAGAATTTTAAAACAAAAGACCCTCCACATAATTTTGACAGAAAAGCAGTCAGAAACCACCTCATAACCAACTGCAGCAGTAGACAAACATAGTGGGATTACATCATGGTTAGAAAGGAACATGCAAAAGGAACAAAGACAGCTAAATCTTCCCAAGTGATGCACAGACCAACCAACAGTGTGTTGACATTGCTATTGCAAAGAAATCAAAGAACAGAAGAAGAGGAAGACAAAATTTGAGAAGATTTGTAGCTCAGGTTGAGGTTCTGGATGTAGTTTGCTTGCTGAGCTGGAAGGTTCGTTTTTCGGACGTTTCGTCACCATACTAGGTAACATCATCAGTGAGTACTCTGAATAAAGCTTCATTTGGAGGCTCACTGAAGATGTTACCTAGTATGGTGACAAAATGTCTGAAAATGAACCTTCCAGCTCAGCTAGCAAACCAAACGGAAGACAAAAATCAGATGGTGGAAGCTGAAAGATCCACAGTGAAAGAACCATGCAGAGAGCAGATGGAGAGAGGCAAGAAAAAAAAACAGAAGTTATGATGGACACTGCCTGCCGGTCTATCTGGTGGAAGTCAATCACAGTCTTCATTAGAAAAACTAATGATCAGCAGTGACAAAAAAAAAGATTTGGAAAGAACCTTTGTGGTGGAATATTCACAAAGGGTAAAGGGCATAGAATGACAGGTCTTAAAAGATGAAGAACAGCACTAGGAAAAGAAAAGTAAGTGACTGCCTGAGAAAGACTCCTAGCCGTGGAAGACATGTTGAAGTCAAGATAACAAAAGGAGGGGAAACATTTCTCTTCGCTGTAAAATCTGAAATAAAACCAGAAAAAAGTAGAAACTTCTATTAAGTAATAGAAAGATGATTCACTTGGAAAAAATCAGTTGGCTTCTGTACACAGCATGTGTTTGATTGAATACACCACAGACGGCACACATTCTGTCACAGGCATAAGATGTTAGTAGCTCAGTAAACTTTCAGCATCTTGTAACTTCTGGTAACTATTGGGTCTTGTAGAAACCAATCAGAATCACAATAATAAATTGTTCCAAATGATTTGGTGAAGTATTTTTAAAATGTTTTCTATTGCTCACATTCCTTTGCTAACATTCTTTTTCAGCAATCCTAAAATGTATATCTTACGCCAGACGAATTAGGCAATGTTTAATATAAAAGTAGCAGACCCTACTCAGCGACAGCTACTCTTGCCCACGTGCACATGATAACAAGGCACAACTTACAAGTGACCAGTTCCAAATAAAACATCAGCTGCTGTGATATTACATGCAAAACAACTTTCCATTTTACCATACTGATAAAGGCAGTTTGCTGTTTAACATTTTTGCACATTAGTTCAGTGAACTGACCACTGGATCTTTGGAGCAGCTTCCTTGCATATAGGACCACCCGCCACTTGCTAACAAAAGCAAGTGAAACAAACAACTGCTTATGTTTGACTGATCCTAACTCGAATGTAAACATTGTGCAAACAGTGGTGCAGAAGAGTGGAGACAATTAAGAAACTGTATTTGTAAAAAGACCAAGGGATTGCAACATAAAAAACATTTAAAGAGTTTGCTGAGGCAAGGAAAACACATACTTTGCTGTGGGTTCTTCTTGCCTCAGGGCTGCAAGAAAGAGCATGATCATGTAACATTGCATCATCTCCCGTGTCTGCGTGCACACTCTCTCTCATGAGCTTTTCACGAGTCAGGCGTAACCACTGACGTGAAAGGTTATTGGACCCAAAGTCAAAGACCTCTCAGACATAAAACCTAAAGAAGAAATTCAGCACAAATAAGGGTGTCTCTGGATGTTGAGAACCTGGAATTAAACAGGTAATATTTGTCGATTTGAAGAGTTTTCCCATTTTGTCCTACTCCTATCTATCTGTCCACACTTGCATTAAATCCTGCTGACTGTGGATGGTCATTTAAACCTCAGGGTCACCATTTATCCCAGTAGAAGGATTATGCTAAATGAGATTGTGGTTTCATCCCGTATATGCATCCTTTAATAATTTAAATCAGGATCTTCTTTGGCTTTAGATGACTGGGCAAATAAGATGTAAAAATAGGGTGCGAATTCACTAAAACAGACTTACATTGAAGATCTTGATTATGTGCACCAATGTGGGAACACATCCAGGCCTGCTCAAATTCTGAAGGATTTTCATGGTTTTTGAAAGATTCAGTTATTTCCAGCACATACACTTGCGAGAAGCTTCAACATGTGTCCTTGCCAATACTATTTTAGGAAACATTATTTGGTCTCGGAGACTGGATTGCTTGTTCAAAGATGTTTCCTACATCAGTGACTGTAATTCGAAAGTACTCGAGAAGAGAAACGGGAACCACAAAGATAGGACCATGTTACTTTAGTAAACCTTCAAATGGCCCCTTACTCACTTAGCTGAGCCCAGGAATGACAAACTGCAAGATTTGCAGGTTTTGGAAGCACAATTAGAAAATATGAGGTACAGGAGTGAGGTTTGGTGGGGGGCTTCAGCTGTTCAAACCCTCAATTAGCTCATGGTTTAACTGCACCTCAAATCCCTTTTACTGGCATCACTCCATACGTCATAACTATAGTCGCTTGGTCAGGCTTTTGCCCGAAACGATTTTGCTGCTCGTCGAATGCTGCCTGAATTGCTGTGCTCTTCCAGCACCACTGATCCAGAATCTGGTTTTCAGCATCTGCAGTCATTGTTTTTACCCCATACAGAACTTGAGCATTGCTGAACATAAAATTCATTTTACCGAAGCTTTTCATCTTGCATTTATCAGGACAAACCACAAGAAATCCAACGCAAGGGAAAATATAATTGTACTGCACGAGAGGATTGTGCTGATTGGTGAAGGCATTGCCATGGAGAACCAATATGATGCTGATGGACAGCTAACTGCCTGGTTTTCTTTAAAGTTTAACCAAAGGGCCCTCTTGTGGTGCAGAAGTAGTGTCCCTACCTCTGGATGCAGGTTCAAGTCCCACCTGCTCCAGAGATATGTAATAACATCTTGGAACAGGTCGATTAGAAAAAATAGGTAAATGTTTTCACAAAACAGTAAACAAAGCAGGTTGACTCTGATTGGTCAGGACTTTGCCCTGTGAAATGAACCAGTGAGATGGTGTTGAGTTCACAGCTCAGCCATAGTTGCATTTAATGGCATATCTTTATGAAAGTCTGCTGATTCTTCCCAGCTTTGATGCTCCAAATGACCCAGATTCCAGAGTCTTTGGAGAGACAGCTCCACATTTATATTCTCTTCAAAGAAAGTGTGTTCTTGCATCTACTACTGAATGATCCAATTATAAATTTAACATTATGCTCCCTTGTTCCTCATCCCTCCATAAAACAAAATTATTTCTCTGTACTTAGCCTAATCAAAACTACTCCAACAAATCACCCTTCAACCTCCTGTACTACATGCCACATCTATACAATCAGCCCCCAGATTTCTACTTTCAGTCTTGACATCATCCCAGCATCCCAATCACATGAAACAATTGCACCGTACAGCAAAGTCTAGCAATCAACTACTGCGCATACTGATGTTCTAACAGAGATTACATCATTTGTCTTTCCCTCAGGGCCAGCACTTGTCTACCAGATCTTTAGGACTGGTTTTTTTTGTTTAAGCAAACTGCAAGCTTCTAACATTACCATTCTCCCCGTGTCTGCGTGGGTTTCCTCCGGGTGCTCCGGTTTCCTCCCACAGTCCAAACAATTGCACTGTACAGCAAAGTCTAGCAATCAACTACTGCGCATACTGATGTTCTAACAGAGATTACATCATTTCCCTCAGATCTTTAGGACTGGTTTTTTTTGTTTAAGCAAACTACAAGCTTCTAACATTACCAGTGAATACGACCAAAAGAGAAATTTTTAACAAATGGACTAATTAAATACTGGAAGTTTCAGAGCAAGGTGCTTTGTGAAGAGGAGAAAATTCCTCGTTCAAATGGCGTGTGAAATTTTTGGAATTCTCTGCCCTAGCAAAAGATACGTCAGTTGAATACACTCAGGATGGAGATGGACACAATTTTGAGCTGCAAGGGAAACAAGGTATATGGGAAAAGCAGAGATAATACAGAAAGGTGCAGATCAGTGTGGATTAGATCGCGTGGGAGACCGGGCTGAACAGGACCACATTAGGATGGCAGCTGGTAACTAGTGCAGTTCCTCAAAGGCTCCACATTGAAGCATAACTACTCACGTTATACACTAACGATCTGGACAAAAGAACTGAGGGCATTGTTGCTAAATTTTCAGATAATACAATGATAGGTGGAGAGACAGTAGCATTGAAGACATAGGGAAGATTGCAGAAAAACTTGGGACAATTGAGGAGAGTGGGCAATGAAGTAGCAGACGGAATACAATGTGGGAAAGTGTGTGAGGTTATGCACTTGGTCGGAAGATCAGAGCCATCGACTCTTTTCTAAATGGGAATGGCTTTGGAAGTCTGAAACAAAGAAAATGGGAGGAGTCCTAGTTAAGGATTAAAGGTTAACATGCAGGTTCAGTTGGCAGGGAAGACGACAAATGCGGTGTACGCATTTTGAAAGGGCTAGAATACAAGAGCAGAGACGTATTGCTGAGGCTGTGCAAGACTCTGGCCAGTCTGCATTTGGAATATTGTGAGCAGTTTTGGGTTCTATATCTGAAGAATGTGCTGGCATTGGAGGGGATCCAGTAGAGGTTTACAAGGATGATCCTGGGGACGAAGGGTTTGTCATATAAAGGAGCAGTTAACTGGGTCTACACTCAATTGAGTTTAGAAAGATAAGGGGGAGCATCTGATTGAAATTTACCAGATACTGAGATGCCTGCATAGAAAGGACTTGGAGAAGATGTTTCCACAAGTAGGAGAGAGTGGGCCCCATATGCATGCAGGTTAAAGTGAGGACTGCGGATGCTGGAAACCAGAGTTGAGATCAGAGTGGTGCTGGAAAAGCTTAGCAAGTCAGGCAGCATCCGAGAAGCAGGAAAATCGACGATTCAGGCAAAAGCCCTTCATCAGGAATAGAGGCAGGGATCCTTCAGGGTGGAGAGCTAAATTGGCAGGGGGTTGGTGGGGAGAACGTAGCAAAAAAAGAGTACGATAGGTGAATGGAGGGGAGGATGGACATGATAGGTAAGAGCTTCAGGGCAGATGAGATGACCTGGGGGTTGCAGTGAGAGAGAGAGAGCAAGCGAGCGCCTCACAGATTCTTGTGGAGAGGGGGGAGGGGAGGGGAAG
>NC_057712.1:114163711-114170739 GCF_004010195.1 Chiloscyllium plagiosum | reverse complement strand
CGCCGCGCAGTTTCAGGTGGAGAGGGGGGGAGAGGGAAGAATAGGAGGGGGAGAGGGAAGAATAGGAGGGGGAGAGGGAAGAATAGGAGGGGGAGAGGGAAGAATAGAAGGGGGAGAGGGAAGAATAGAAGGGGGAGAGGGAAGAATAGAAGGGGGAGAGGGAAGAATAGAAGGGGGAGAGGGAAGAATAGAAGGGGGAGAGGGAAGAATAGAAGGGGGAGAGGGAAGAATAGAAGGGGGAGAGGGAAGAATAGAAGGGGGAGAGGGAAGAATAGAAGGGGGAGAGGGAAGAATAGAAGGGGGAGAGGGAAGAATAGAAGGGGGAGAGGGAAGAATAGAAGGGGGAGAGGGAAGAATAGAAGGGGGAGAGGGAAGAATAGAAGGGGGAGAGGGAAGAATAGAAGGGGGAGAGGGAAGAATAGAAGGGGGAGAGGGAAGAATAGAAGGGGGAGAGGGAAGAATAGAAGGGGGAGAGGGAAGAATAGAAGGGGGAGAGGGAAGAATAGGAGGAGGAGAGGGAAGAATAGGAGGAGGAAGAGGAGGATTTCTTCAAGGTAGGCATCCTTGCAAGAGGATTTGCAGTAAGGTTAAAATCAATTCGGCAAAAGTGAGGACTGCAGATGCTGGAAACAAGAGATTAGGTCAGAGTGGTGTTGGAAAAGCACAGCAGGTCAGGCAGCATCCGAGAAGCAGGAAAATTGCAAGGATGCTTACCTTGAAGTTCTCCTCCTCTCTCCACAAGAATCTCAGTGAGTCTTTCTCTCATTGCAACTCCCAAGTCATCTCATCTGCCCTGAAGCTCTTACCTATCACCTCCATTTCCAACCCCATTCACCTATTGTACTCTTTGCTATCTTCTCCACAGTACCCACTTCTCCATTAACAAAGGAGAACCACCTATACAACGTATTCAAGAAGAACGGATACTCAAAAATACAGCCTGCAGATACCTCAAGAACAAACCACAACAAGCAGACCAAACACAGCCAGAAACCCTAAACACCTTACCATACATCAAAGTAGTTTCAGAAATGACAGCCAGACTACTGAGAGCCCTCGGAATCCTAGTAGCAGACAAACCCATCAACACTCTCAAACAAAAACTAACAAACTTAAAAGACCCAGTACAACCCATGGACAAAACCAACGTCATCTACAAAATTCCAGGCAAGGACTGCCATAAACACTACGTAGGACAAACAGGAAGAAAGTTAGCCACTAGGATACATGAACACCAGCTAGCCACAAAAAGACATGACCCTCTCTCCGTCATAGCCCTACACATAGATGAAAAAAACACCATTTTGACTGGGACAACACATCTATCGTGGGACAGGCAAAGCAAAGACATGCCAGAGAATTCCTAGAGGCCTGGCACTCCAACCACAACACCATAAACACATAGATCTAGATGCCATCTATCAACCCCTCAGAAAATGAACAGGAAATGACATCAAAACGTCTGGATATCAAACCTACAGCTCAGCGAGCAAACCTACACCCTAAACCTCAACCTGAGCTACAAACTTTCACAAACCTTGCAAAAAGTCTCAAAGTAAAGAGACGACCATTTAGAATGGAGAGGAGGAGGCATTTCTTCAGTCAGAGGTGGTAAATCTGTGGAACTCATTGCTGCAGAGGACTGTAGAGGCCAAGTCATTCAGTATATATAAGACAGAGCTCGGTTCCTGATTGCTAAGAGGATTGGGGGTAATAGGGAGCAGGCAAGAGGATGGTATTGAGAAACAGATCAGCCATGGTCGAAGGTGTAGTGGACATGATGGACCAAATGGCCTACTTCCACTCCAGTATCTTGTGGAGAACATATTAATGTTATGTAACCATGCACAAATTATCCTCCCTCTCCAAAGTGTAGTTCTGTGAATGGGACAATACAGTAGCACAGTGGTTGGCACTGCTGCGTCACAGTGCCAGGGACCTGAGAGTTCGGTTCCGTCCCGTCCTTGGGTGACTGTCTGTGTCTCCTAGTCTCTATGTGGGTTTTCTCCGGGTGCTGTGGTTTCCTCCCACAGTTCAAAGATGTGCAGGTCAGGTGGATTAACCCTGGGAAATGCAGGGCTGTGGGGATAGGGTGGGATGCTCCTTTGATGGTCAGTGTGGATCCAATGGCCTGCTTCGACTCTGT
Organism: Chiloscyllium plagiosum; assembly: GCF_004010195.1. Lineage (NCBI taxonomy): Eukaryota > Metazoa > Chordata > Chondrichthyes > Orectolobiformes > Hemiscylliidae > Chiloscyllium > Chiloscyllium plagiosum. The sequence goes on along the minus strand of NC_057712.1, from coordinate 114,168,593 downwards.
AATGTTTATCTGATTCAAACAAAAGCCCGAATCCCTCCTGATCTGGCAATAAATGGTTTTGAAATAGGGTGAATCAAATCGTATTTGATTCTTCACCACAGGTCTTATGTAAAAGGGACAATGCCAAACTCTGCTGGCTACAGTTTTACTGTTTGATAAATGACAAACAAACAGAAAGAAAATCATTACAGTACAGAGTCTGAAAACGCTCAGCTGATAATAATGCACCTTTGCCCTCAGCAACCTTCTTTTCCTCACAGGGGGAAAAAAAACTAATACAACCCTTTCTAAGAACAACCATCGTGCCACTGTCAAAATTTGGAAAAATAAATAAATGCAGAAGGAGAGGGCAACATTGGTTTTGGGAAGTTTTCAATCCTGCATCTCTGTATTTCAATGATTTCCATTAGTATGATCTACCAAGAAATCATAGCAGAGCAATCGTTTCTTGAACAGATTAAAAATGACACTGGAAGGTCAACATGTCAAAATTGTTTCAGGATGTCAAAAGGTATTTTTAAAATGGACTTTTTTTTTTAAAAAAAAAAGCAGGCCATAATCTGATTTAAAACATTTTTACATTTTTCTGCATTTTTGACTGTGGAATGAAGTAGGAAAAGAACGGCTTTAAGAATCAAGAATTGCAGCACTTTTTCCAAAGGACGTAACCTGACACTCGATGCAAGTTCTGTTTACACAGCTGCTTGTTCATTAAGTCAGGTCACACATGAGCTGGAGCCAGGGGCATGTGTACAAATGGAGCTTTGGCTGGCAATAGGTGGCTGATTAATGAATAGAACATTACAGCGCAGTATAGGTCCTTCGGTCCTTGATATTGCGTCAACCTGTAAAACCAATCTGAAGCGCATCTATCCTACACTATTCTATTATCATTTATATATCTATCCAATGACCATTTAAATGCCCTTAAAGTGGCATCTACTACTGTTGCAGGCAGGGCATTCCACACCCTTACTACTCAGAGTAAAGAACCTACCTCTGACATCTGTCCTATATCTGTCACCCCTCAGTTTAAAGCTACGTGCCTCGTGCTAGCCATCACCATCTGTGGAAGAAGGCTGTCACTGTCCATCCTATCTACTCCTCTGATCATCTTGTATGTCTCTACTAAGTTGCCTCTCAACCTTCTCTTTCATGAAAATAGCCTCAAGTCCCTCAGCCGTCCCTCGTAAGCTTCAAAGTCCTTCCTGTAATGCAGCAACTAGAACCAAACAGTACTCCAGATGCGATCACACCAGAGTTTTGCACAACTGCAACATGCCCTCATGGCTCCGAAACTCAATCCCTCAACCAATAAAAGCTAACACACCGTACGCCTTCTCATCAACCCTATCAACCTGGGTGGCAACTTTCAGGGATCGATGTACATGGGCACAGATCTCTCTGTTCATCCACATGACCCAAGAATCTTACCATTTGCCCAGTACTCTGTATTGAATCAGTAGTCCACAAAATAATGTCGTCTGGCTGCCAACAGGAATGTGACTAGCTTCTAGGTAACTGTACAGCTTGCACAGGTATGTCTGAGGGAGAGGCCATCAGATAAGATTGGCACCATCTCTTCTCTCTGCAGTAGAAATCATCTTAAGCCTGAAGGAAGCCAGTTTACTTTTCTCCCAGAAGTTGTTGCAAGGTGCTGCCCTTAACCAGTAAGCCTTATAATTGTGAACCAGTCACCTTGTACCTTCTGCCAGTGAAAGTATCTAGAAAAGGAAAATCAAAGAGCAGCATGTCCTGACAAGTCAGAAGGATCATTACAACAAAACCGGTGAACAAGGTCCACCAGACTGTGTTCCCAACGTCCCCCTCTGACCATCGCACCCATGTATCTGTGTTCATCTGCCTGCAAACAGAAGGAAAGTTTATAAATGTGGGGTGGGGGCGGGGCAGGGTGGGGCAGGAAGGGTGGTTAGAATTTTAACCAGTAGGGTTATACATCAACATTCATAATTGTTCATCTGTAACTAGAATTGATGTATTTCTAGTAAATAGGTCAGTTATCTTTGTTATGTACACTTAAATCTAAACGAATTTGGCATACTTCTATAAAAATCTTTAACTTTTTGTGATAACTCCAGAAATAGCAGATCTTTGTTTCCCCACACATTTCCATTACTTTCTTGGATTTTCAACCAGCCTAGCAACTCCTTCTCAGTACAGGGATTTGGTTAAAATTGTAGTCAGCCTTTGACCAATCCATGAAAAACTGAGCTGCACCTTTGAATAAAAGGACCCAACTATCTTCTCACAGGTCACAGAATCAGAAGATCTCTACAGTTTGGAAGCAAGCCATTCAGCCCAGAGAGTTTACACTGACCCTCCACAGAGCATCCCACCCAGACCCATCTTATCCCTGTAACCCTGCATTTCCCATAGCTAAACCATCTTGTCTCACTGTGAGGCAACATAACATGGCCAATCCACCTAACCTGCACATCTTTGCATGGAGGGAAGAAACCCACACAGACACAGAATGTGCAACACATTGACAGTCTCCCCAGGGTGGAATCAAACCCTGATCCTTGGTGCGGTGAGGCAGCAGTGTTAACCACTAAGCCACCGTGCCACCCTAATGTCTCTCTCTTAGCAGTCTAGAAGAATGAAACAAGACTGTAACCCATGGGAAGGCAATGGGATCAATGTTAGCAAGTCACACAAATTCTCTAACTGTATCCATTGGGTGTATAATGTTCAGAGGGGATAGTGAGAACTGCAGATGCTGGAGAGTCAGAGTAGGTAGAGGTAGAGTGTGACTGTGCTTTTTCCAGCACCCCACTGTGTGCAATGCTCCAAACCAACCTTTTTAAATATCTCTGATGGGGGTCTGAAAATCTTTACTGTTCAATAACAATTCAAAATTCATAGTCTCACCACAGATCCAATTTACAAGATTCTGTTTCAGACATTGAAGCTGTTGTCTCCCTTGGAGGCCATACAAACTAAACCACATCACAGATTACTGACATCTTAAATCTATTGCACAATTAATTCACGTTGCCTCCAGGTGGTGATTTGACAGGCTTTGCAGGAGTGAAAAAAAAGCACTAGCAGATTGAAGCCGGTTGTATCCAACATAATTCATTAAATCCTATCAGCTGTACAGAAAAACCCAATGAAGCTCATGTCAAATCCAGTGAAAGATGTACAGTAACTACTGTAATGTGGCTAACACATCAAACAAATCAATGCGTAGCAAAGCCCCACAACAGCAACAAAGGTTGGTGAATCTTTATATTTCTAAAAAAAAAATGATGTTGGTCAAAAATAAAATGCTGTAGTTGGCATTCCTGCTGAGCCAAAGTTTGTGTTTTGATTCCCAGATCTGAACTTAACAGCCCAGGATGCTACATTGGTGCTGCACAAGTTGATGATCAACAGCAAATCTTTTCAATACATACCAATGGCAGTAGGAACTGGTGATGGAGATAGGACTGGTAGAGTTCCAACTTATCTAAAGCATACGTAGCAGGATCATCAATGCTGGGTGACCGGACTTTCCAGAACATGATACCAATCAGGTTTGTGCAGTGTGCTCTTGCCTGAAAACATTTTTCTTTTAGGCACAAGGCATGGATATCGTTCCTTACATTGGCAAAACCATTCTTCCTGTCTCTATCTCAGACTATACTCACACCTAACAGTGAACAAGTGAATAAATTACGGATCAATGGAGGAGACTGGATTCCCAGTCTGTGCTAAGCTTATTCATTTCAGCTAGTTGAAAAAGAAGTGTTAACTGGTCTCAGTACCCTGGTTAAGAGAGATAGACCAAGTAAAAGAAGTAGTTGGAGCTCAGTGTGGAATGGTTGGACCAAAGAATCAGTTTCCGTATTGTACGAGTCTTCGACTCGGATCGTTACGCTGGCAATTGCTGTAAAGTGTACTGCGTGGACACGCGTACACTTTTACAAGTAACGTGGTGAGTTATCATGAAGACTGTGAGCAATGTGGAAAGCAATTAGCATATTGGACTCTAATACCAGGGGAGTGAAGTTCAAATACAAGGAAGACTGGTTACTGTGGTACATGGCACCCAAAGCATTGTGGAGGTTTTGGTCTCAATATGTAAAGAAACATACTTGCATTGGAAGCGATATAGCAAAATGTGTGATATCAGTGTCCTCTCTCAGGCCAATATCAAGGAGGTCCTCAAATGTTCCCCAACAGCTGACCCAAAAATGCAGTATCTGCACCTACTTGTGTCAGAATTTGGAGAAGCATCCACTGGAGGGCCAATCACTTGGTACTTATTAGAACGTAGAACAGTGCAGCGCAGAACAGGCCCTTCCGCCCTCAATGTTGCGCTGACCTGTGAACTACTGTCAGCCCATCCCCCTACACTATCCCATCATCATCCATGTGCTTATCCAAGGACTGTTTAAATCTCCCTAATGTGGCTGAGTTAACTACATTGGCAGGCAGGGCATTCCACGCCCTTACCATTCTCTGCATAAAGAACCTGCCTCTGACATCTGTCCTAAATCTATCACCCCTCAATTTGTGGTTATGCCCCCTCGTACAAGCTGATGACATCATCCGAGGAAAAAGATTTTCACTGTCTACCCCATGTAATCCTCTGATCATCTTGTATGTCTCTATCAAATCCCCTCTTAGCCTCCTCCTTTCCAATAAGAACAGACCCAAGTCTCTCAGCCTTTCCTCCAGACCTTCCCTCCAGACCAGGCAACATCCTGGTAAATCTCCTCTGCACCTTTTCCAATGCTTCCACATTCTTCCCAAAATATGGGAACCAGAACTGTACACAATATTCCAATTGTGGCCGCACTAGTGTTCTATATAGTTGCAGCATGATATTGCGGCTCCGGAACTCAATCCCTCTATCAATGAAACCTAACACACC
>NC_057712.1:114153445-114163639 GCF_004010195.1 Chiloscyllium plagiosum | reverse complement strand
ATTTATCCAAGTCCCCCTGCAACCTGTAACATACTTCCAAACTGTCCACTACTCCACCGACTTTAGTGTCATCTGTAAATTTGCTAATCCATCCATCTATGCCTGTGTCTAAGTCATTTATAAAAATGACAAACAGCAGTGGTCCCAAAACAGATCCTTGTGGCACACCACTAGTAACCGGATATTTTCCATTAACCACCACTCGCTGCCTTCGTTCAGAAAGCCAGTTTCTAACCCAAACTGCTAAACCACCCTCAATTCCACACCTCTGAATTTTCTCCAACAGCCTACCATGTGGAACCTTATCAAAGGCTTTACTGAACTCCATGTGTACCACATCAACTGCCTATCCTCATCTATCGGTTTGGTCACCTTCTCAAAAAAAACTCAATGGAGGTTTGTCAGACACGACCTGCCCTTGACGAAACCATATTGACTATCTGAAATCAAATTGTTGCTTGCTAGATGATTATAAATTTTATCTCTTACAATCCTTTCCAAAACCTTGCCTACAACAGATGGCTCACTGATCTATAATTACCTGGGTCATCTCTACTGCCCTTCTTGAACAAGGGCACAACATTTGAAATCCTGCAGTCCTCTGGTACTAAACCCGTAGACAATGATGACGCAAAATATCAAAGCCAAAGGCTCCGCTATCTCCTCCCTAGCTTCCCAGAGAATCCTCGGATAAATCCCATCCGGCTCAGGGGACTTGTCTACTTTCACTCCTCCTAGAATTGATAATATCTGTTCATAACTAACCTCGATCCATTCCAGTCTAATATCTCGTACCTCATTCTTCTCCTCCACAATATTCTCCTTTTCCCGAGTAAAAACTGATGAGAAATGTTTATTTAGCACCTCTCCGATCTCCACAGGGTCCACAACTTCTCACTTCTGTCTTTTACTGGCCCTATTCCTACTGTAGGAGAAAGGGAGGTCTGCAGATGCTGGAGATCAGAGCTGGAAATGTGTTGCTGGAAAAGCGCAGCAGGTCAGGCAGCATCCAGGGAACAGAAGAATCGACGTTTCGGGCATAAGCCTGATTCGTTCCCTGGATGCTGCCTGACCTGCTGCGCTTTTCCAGCAACACATTTCCAGCTATTCCTACTGTAGTCATCCTTTTATTCCTCACATACCGATAGAAAGCTTTAGGGTTCTCCTTTATTCTATTTGCTAAAGACTGCTCGAGTCCCCTCTTTGCTCTTCTTAACTCGCTCTCTTTAAATCCTTCCTAGCTGATCTGTAACTCTCCATCGCCTCATCTGAACCATCTTGCCCCATCAACACATAAGCCTCCTTCTTCATAACAAGAGATGCAATTTCTGTAAACCACGGTTCCCTTACCTTATCACTTCCTCCCTGCCTGACAGGAACATACCTATCAAGGACACGCAATATCTGTTCCTTAAACCAGCTCCACATTTCCATTGTCTGTAACCCCTGCATTTTGCTACCCCATTCTATGCATCCTAATTCTTGCCTAATCACATTATAATTATCCTTACCCCATCGATACCTCTTGACCTGTAGCATGTACCTAACCCTTTCCATCGCTAATCTAAACGTAATTGAATTATGGTCACTCTCTCCAAAGTGCTCACCTACAACTAAATTAAACACCTGGGCTGGTTCATTACCAAGCACCAGATCCAGTGTGGCCTCACCTCTTGTCAGCCCTTCGACATACTGTGTCAGAAAACCCTCCTATCCACATTGGAGGACTGAAGGAGATACACAAACGGAGTGATACACAGATAAGGAGGGGAGTAGGGTCTGAAGAGGATATGGAGACGGAGTGTAACACAGATTGGGAGGGTAGTAGAGACTGAAGGAGATAGAGTCTGGGAGAGTTACACAGATAGGGAGGGCTGTCGGAACTAAAGGAGATACGGAGACAGGGAGTGTTACACAGATAGTAGTACTTTACAGAGAGAGTGGTGGGCGTCTGGATCACGTTGCCAGCAGAGGTGGTAGAGGCAGGCACGGTAGATTCATTTAAGATGCATCTGGACAGATGCATGAGTAGGAGGGGAGCAGAGGAATACAGATGCTTAGGAATTAGGTGACAGGTTTAGACAGTAGATTTGGATCGGTCAGGCTAGGAGGGCTGAAGGGCCTATTCCTGGGCTGTAAATTTTCTTTTTTCTTTGATAGGGAGGGTAGTAGGAACTGAAGAATATACAGAGACAGGGAGTGTTACACAGGTAGGGAGCATCCTCGGGACTGACGGAGTTTCGGAGAATATTCTCCATTGGAATCTGTAGATGCTCAAACAGAAGGAGTGAGCCAATCTCCAACAGCCTCACCCACCTCTCTCTTCAAACACATCCTGTCCCACCCATGACACTGTGCGTGAATCCAGTTGTGGACAACTTAGTCACTTCAGAACCCAAATCCCAATGCGGATGCTCCATTGAGTAATATAAATTCTGTCAAATCTACCGTGATTTAGTTCTGAAAATTAAGGGAACTGAAATGGGCAATAAAGTCCAGTTAAGGTGGAGGGTGACAGAATAAAATCAAAGTCAAAGTGCTCAATGGCCTACTCCTGTTTATAATGCTTCCACTCTTATGAATAAGTCAGTCACTACATAACTGAAATCCTTTTGTGAACAAACTCCAGAAAACATAGGTAATAGTGTGCAAAAGGTAAAAAAAAAATGTTGAATAGAGCAATAGGAGTTGCTTGCTTCAAAAGTGGTCATCATATAGACCACAAACATTTGTTAAATGCTGATCAAAAATCAGAATCCCTACAGTATGGAAGCAGGCCATTTGGCCCATCAAGTCCATACTTACCTTCCAAAAAGCATTCCGCTCAGACTCATCCCCCCCACTCTATCCCTGTAACCCTACATTCCCCATGGCTAACCCACCTAGCCTGAGCACTATCAGCAACTCAGCATGGCCAATCCACTTAAACTGCATATGTTTGGACTGTGGGAGGAAACCGGAGGATCTGAAGGAAATCCACACAGCCAATCACCAGAGACTAGAATCAAACTTGTTTCCTTGGCGCTGTGAGGCAGCAGTGCTAACCACTGACCCACTGTGCCACTAGAGAACAACAGATTTTTCAAGGTTTAACTGCCCACAACAACGTTTAGAAACCCCCTTCCAAAATCAGCGTTGAGCTCTATTTACCTTACTCCTTTCAGACTAAATTCCCAAGTATTCAGTTTTCAGCAGCTAAATCTGTTCTCAGTTCTACTTAGCAGCTGTCATTACCAGTCCCTGAAACCAAGGAGAATAACTTCTAACTGTTCATGGTTTGCCTGACTTCCAATGACTCCAGCAGGCACAAATCTTTGGGTGGAGAGGGCAAGAGTTGCCTCAGAATTGGGAAGCTGCTGTGTCTCCTTCCACTCCCATTGGATCTCCGGAGCAAGGATAATGTGGTCAATTAGGCCCTGGCCACAGCTTACAGCATGTCCCTCTCATGCACCCATTTCGACTTGCCCCTTTTCAACAAGACCTTCAGAGAGTCTGTAAAATCTTTTTGCTTTCCTCATTAAGATCAATGCTATCCTTAAAAGGGGATCTGTCTGGAAAGCCAGTTACTTGGCCTCTAATACAATGTCCAGACCAAAGGACTGTGTGTCTTTAGATCTCTATTCCTGAAGTAGCAATGAAAGCAGTAAATGAATATTTTTTCACGCAGGAGTGAACAGATACTTGCTGAGTAGGGGTGATGAAAGATCATTGGGGTAAGCAGGAATATGAATTTGGGGTTACCATCTTCTTACATGGTGGAACCGGCCTCGGGGGGGGGGGGGAAAAGGGTGGTCAAATGGTCTAATCCTTGGTTGGACAGAAAGTACACGAGTCAACGAGAGTTTGAAACAGATTTTGTGAAAGGGGCATTTCTTATGGTACAGCGAATTCTTTACCGAGTATCCTTAGCAACAGAGAAACCACTCCGTACCTGGCATAGAGTCTTGCAGGTATTCGGGGAGATTCTCTCTCAGGCATTTTAGCATGCAAGTTATCTTGGTTTTCTCATTATATCGGTTTGAGGGTGTGTCCTATTTTGGGAGTGTCCATTCATCCAGATTTGCTATATAATCAGACAACTAGCCATGATTATCTATTCTGGAAACCAGGAGTGGAGGTGGGGGAGGCATACAATACAATATTGTTGTAACAAGAGGATTTAATGCACATTGTAAACCACAGTGAATGACGCAAATCATTTCAAAACTCCAGGTCCTGGTCTCAACCTTTAACACCACCATGAGAAATGCTTCTTCACGAGCAGACTAACGGATGACACCTCAAGGCCAATTTCAGTCGGCCAACTGGACCTCAATGGGAGGCCAACCAAATCAGCCCACGGTTCAAGGTATCTTTGTGTAAGCCAGAGAGAAGATATCACAGTTAAAACTCATCTGCAATTCTAGGGTCAAGGTGCGTGTGTCATAGTGTTTGGCATTCCTTAAAGAATAAACAAAAATTGTAAGACAGGATACTTAAAAGATATTTTTTGCCGTGCGTTTTGTGAAGGCAGCTGTATCAGGAGGCTGAATCCATAAAAATACGATAAATGGTGCAGCCCTGGATTATTCTTGGTAACCCCTGTAATACCCACGTGTATGCCCACATCAATCCTACCACCAAACAGTCACATCTATTTTTTTCATTTTTTTCTTTCATGGGGTGTAGATATCATTGACAAGGCCAACCTTTGTTACCCATCCTTAATTACCCTAGGAGGGTGTAGTTTGCCAGGCTATTTCAAAGGGCATGTTGCTGTGGATCTGGATTGATGGCCTCACAGTATTATTACTGGACTGTTAACCCAGAGACCCAGCTAATGTTCTAGGGACCCAGATTTGAATTCGGTCACAGCAGCTGGTGGAATTTGAATTCAATTAAAATCTGGAATTAAGAATCTAATGATTACCATGAAACCGTTGTCAGTGGTTTTAAAACCCATCTGGTCCACTTTGAATACCTTCAGTGTGGAAGCAGGCCAATCAGCCCATCAGGTCCACACTGCACCTCTGAAGAGCATCCCAGCCAGACCTACTTTCCTACCCTATCCCTGTATTTTCCATGGTAAATCCAACAGTCTGCACATCCCTGAACACTGTAGGCAATTTAGCGTGGCCAATCCACCGAACCTACACATCTTTGCACTTACGTCCTTTAGAGAAGGAAATCTGCCATCGTTAACTGGTTTGGCTGACATGTGATTCAAGGCACACAGTAATATAGTAGACTCTCAAATCTCTGGGCAATTTGGAATGGGCAACATTTGCTGTCCTGCGAGAGACACATCCAGAAATGAATAAAAACATGTAGGCCAGACCAAGTAAAGACAGCACATTCCCTTCCCTAAAAAAAGGGCATGAGAGAACCAGAGATGGGTTTTTACAACAACTATAGTTTCTAGTCATTATTAATGAGACTAGCTTTATAATTCTAGATTAATACATTCAAATTTCATCATTGGCCATGATGCAACTTTAACCCCAGCTGCCAGGACAGTAGTCGGGCCCTGGGAATTATTAGAAGAGTGACTTTACAACTATATCATCATTTCTCTATCCTGGCTCTGTCCCAGGGCCTACCTCAGGCTAGCGTCACATCCAAGCCATCTACCACCGGGCTGCCTCAGAGCCAGCTTGCTGCACCACAACTACCTTTCAGAACATACAGAACAACAGGTCAGTTTTAAATGAACAACAAATTCCCCCAAAATAAACCACTCACTGGAGTGCAATTTGCAGCCGGATATTATAACAGCTTGAAAACACAGTGGTAACCATTCTGCACAATCCTGGATCAGTGTCAGGCTCAATACAAAATGGCTTATAAAATTTTACATCAAAATTACTAACTACAAAGTCTGGCAGAAGAAAAGTGGTGTGATTTTCTCAAGTAGGTCTTGTAGCCAGGTGACTAACCCAATGTCATAACACATTGACATCAGGAGGCTGTGAGGTAAGAAACTACAGCCAAAACGTGGCTTGGAACTACTGAGCTCTGCAATAAATCATTTCTGACTGGTTTTCACTGACTTGGCTAATTGGAAAGGTCGATTACAGGTAAAGTTTACAGTTCACAGGACAAAAGTAATTATAATCCCAGTATAATTTGATTCTCATTCAGCACTCAATCCAGTTCAAAAAGAACTGTGGTTCTGTCACCTCATATGTAACAGCAGCTTAACAAAATGAATCAAGTTCAAGTAAATGTAATATCGGAGGTGTCAGCTCAGTCACACACAAGAGCTCAACAATGAGACAACAGCGAGGATAAACTGAGCTAATACATACATATTGATAAGATTCTCAAGAATAACAAAGATATTCTTTGTTATTCTTGAGAATCTTATCAACATGTATGTATTAGCTCATTTATATTGGGTGATAAATGGCCAGCAACACCCTCATCCCACAAAAGAACACAAAAAAAAGACCGGGTTAAACTGCTCTCAGGAAGAATTATTTAAGGCAACACTGGATGCTGGAGCATTCAATACTCACTTGTGTCTACAAAGCTGTTTACTTTGATTTATATAAACTTAACATAGAAAGCCTTCAAACTGTTGAGCATACAAGAGATCAGACATCTGCTGGAGAGGCTGATATGTTTATTCTTAGAGAGTCTAACAGCCGTCCAATTACACACTGCTTAGTTCCGATATAATTCATTTATCCTCCTGAGTGAACAAAAAGAAAGAATGCTGACCAAACCAGACTTGCTACTGCAGCTTCCCATTCAGATCCACGTTAACCATCTGGATATTCACTGTTTTTACAATGAACGAATGTGGAGCGACATGATACTAATTGAATGGAGTTAAAATCTGTAGTGTTTTTCTGTATTTTAAGCCTCATGTCTTTACAATTTAAAATGCTTGTTGAACGTAATCCTTTGTCGTTGTATCAAGTAACAGTAGTTATTCTGACTGACCCAGATTAGTTTCTGATAGCATTTATAAAGGTAGCACTTTCCTGTACTTACTTGAATCGACTCAAGCTAAGCACTAATCCATTTTCCTGATACAAAGTTTTGTTTTATACAGCTTTCCAGTTTAGAAAATATACTGGATAAAAACCACTTGCTTAAAAATAGCTTATGTAGCTAATTAATTAGCTACAAAACAGCATCATCGTATTTCTTTGAATAAATAATTTTGCCTTCTTACAATGTTTCAATATAACTTGCCTCCATATTCCACAATTAAATTTGTCAGAATGTATGTTTCAGACTCATTCTTTAAAACTCTGGGCAAAATTGCTTTCACGATGCAGAGATGAATGAGCTTCCTTTTTAACTATACCTTCCCTTCCTTTTACTACAGTTACTGATTGCTGATTTAGAAAAATAACATGTCATGCAATTCATGAGCAGGCTAAGGACCTTGTGTTTGATGCCTTTCCTTACTGCTCCAGGGTAATCCACCTCAAAAGGTTTGAGCAACAGATGATTCACAACCCTGCCACACAGTAGCAATATACTGCGGGACATTTGCCACCAACAGGATATCGCTACAAAGTCAAATAGATGCTCTGTCTATCACACAAATATTGTGGCGAATGAATTCCAATGCCAGTGTACTGTTAGAGTACGTAGACTGTGCGCCCCAAAACACTGACAGATCACATCAAAACAACATAGCCCATGGCCGTGGGCTCTTGTTGTTAATGGCAGAGTCCCTATCTCTGAGCCAGGAGGCCCACTTTTAAGTCCCATCTGCTCCAGAAGTATGTAGAAACAGATTGATTAGAAAATATTAATCCTGTTGGCCCAGTGGTTAACACGACTGCCTCACAGCACCAGGGACCTGGGTTCAATTCCAGCCTCAGGCAACTATCCATGTGCAGTTGCACATTCTGCCTGTGCTTGTATGGGTTTCCTCCTACAGTCAAAGATGTGCAGATGAGGGGATTGGCCATGGGATATGCAGGGTTACAGGGATAGGGTAGAGGGGTGGATCTGAGTGGGATGCTTTTCAGAAAGTTGGAGTACACTCAAATGGGCCAAATGGCCTGTTTCCTCACTATCAGGGTTCTATGATGCAGCAATCTGCAACAAAGTACCGAGTGTACCCAAGATGCTAGTCTGTACATGGACAGCATTTGCTACATGATCCTCAGCGTGCATGGTACAGGTCTTTCCTGGTTTCGAACGTTTGCTTTACGCAATTTCGCTTTTATGGAAGAGGTACGTTAGTAACTGTTTCGGGAATCTGAAGAGGATTTTCGCTTTTACAAAAAAAAAAATGACAAGACTTTTTCCCCCCTACATAAATCACCTTAGCTTTACACCATTTTCGGCTTGCAAAAGGTTTCCTGGGAACGCTATACTTTCATGTAGTGGGGGCTACCTGTATTGCCTGGGCGCACAGTGTGGGGCATATGAAGGAGGGAGGATGGACGGACGCACGCACGCGCACACTGCAGCCAGAAACATGTACATATACTGCACCTGTTACAAACAAACAAACAAATCACCTATTTTGTCTTCAACAATCTAGTTTGCCAGTTTGATTTGATTTATTAATGTCCTGCATACTTTACAGGCAAGTTTTACAGATGCACTATAGAAAGCATTCTATCTCTTGCATCAGGCCTTGGCACAGCAACTGCTTTGCCCAGGACCATAAAGAAACTGTGGAAAGTTGTGAACACTGCCCAGATCATAACAAAAGGCAATCTCCCATCCACTGACTCCACCTACACTTCTCATGGGCACAGAAAGGCAGCAAACAAAGACCCTATCCATCTATCCACCCCAGTTATAATCTCTTCCAACCTCTTCCATCAGGCAGAAAATATAAGAGAGATTAAACACACATACCAACAGGTTCGAGAACAGTTTCTTCCCCGCTGTTATTAGACAGCTGAATGGACCTCTCAAATTTCAAATCTAAATTTCGATCTTGCTTTTGTGCACCTTCTTTGCAGCTGTAACTTTGTATTTCTCACCTATTCAATCACCCTATGATCTTTGTAGATCGTGTCAGTACTGCACACAAATCAAAGTTTTTTTTACTGTACTTGGTACACATGACAGTAATAAATCAAATTGAAAAAGTGAATGAGGGTAATAGAACAGAGCGTAGGCCACAGTGTTACTGCACAGAGAGACACAGAGACAGAGACAGAGATCAACATTAACATTAACCACCAGTCATCATTAACTGCTGCATTCTCAATAGCAACGTTCCCAGCAATTACAGTCCACTTGCCAACCAAATTAGCACTCTTACACCAAACAAATCTTTTGTCCCTTTCACATTGATGATATTTCATGCAAAAATTCCCAAGACAAGCAAAATAAAAAGCTTGATAAAAATGTGCCCTTATGCAGCAACAGGCCAAGCTCAATGCACACAAACAACTACTGATCTAAATTGCAATCGTGGAGAATACTTACAACTGGATAACAATTCACAGAATTGTTACAGTGCTGAAGGCTGCAACTTTGAGCCATCCTATTCACACTGGCTCTGAACATTTTAACTTATTGACAATCTTCTGCCTTTTTCCTGTAAACTTATGCAAGTTATGTACGTTAGTGGTTTTTGGAATGCAGTGATGATGACAGACACAAGTGAGGGAAGTTATCTGCTCTGTTTAAGGCATTTTAAACAAAAGTTGTTACTTTACAAAGATGTCAATTTAACTTCCTTGAACAGAAATATATTTTGCTTCAAGGTGAACCTTCAACCATGTGTCACTGGCTCTCCGTGACCAGCCAGGACCTGTGTCCATGCAGATGGGACTCTGGGCTGACCTTATGCCTTCTCACAACAATAGAAACTGGATGACATGAGGTTTGCAACACAAAAAGTACAAAAGCTCCTACTATTGGGAGGGTCAGGGGTCTGAGCTTGATTCTGTTACCTACTGAAAAAAAGTAGTAAGATAATTCTCAGAACCTCTAATATTGCTGTTGAGCAGATCCTGCAAATCAGCCGCAAGATTTTTCTCATAACTGGCAGTATAAAACTGTTGTGGTTTGCCCTCAGCATTATTCCTGTTCATCCAGTTTGCTCCAAGTTACTGTTTGGTAATCTTGAATTAACCCTGCCCTGCAAATGACTTAATTCCTCAACAGCAGAACTGTGCTCTGAATCAGCATTACCACAATGCCAAAAGTTGTGGCACATTTAAAAGGATAACATCTCAGAGACACCCGCATCAATCAACCAAATCGCCCAGTGGCTCAACA
>NC_057712.1:114149467-114153331 GCF_004010195.1 Chiloscyllium plagiosum | reverse complement strand
GTACTCTATGCCACTCTCTCCCCACCCCTACCCTCCTCTAGCTTATCTCTCCATGCTTCAGGCTCTCTGCCTTTATTCCTGATGAAGGGCTTTTGCCCGAAACGTCGATTTTGCCTGTCCTCGGATGCTGCCTGAATTGCTGTGCTCTTCCAGCACCACTAATCCAGAATATTTAAATTGATAATCTGTTCTGTTGTCAGTATAGCATAGAAAGCACATCAAAACAATGTGACAGTTGATTTTAATGTTTATTCTAAAATTTATTTCCAGCTACAAGTATATTCAAGCATGAATCCAAAGTTTTAAAAGTTAACTATGCCCACCTGCATTGTACAACCAAACATCTACGTTCACAGCAGCCTGTTTCACAATTTACTTGATTACAGTGGTCAACTAGAAGAAATAAGACAATCCGTCCATTCAGTTTATTGAAAAAGGTTAATACACACTGTACAAAAAGCTCGGAGTGAAGTGGTTGCTAATTTTGTAGTCATATTCTGAGATTGCAATTCTTGATATCTACATCAGTGCCCTTCAGAATCATTTTAAAGATCTGAATGGTGTCATTTCTCAACTTCCTGAAATAGTAAAGATATCTCAGTTTGGTATTTAGATCAATAATGTGCCTTGGTTTCAGCTGATCACAAGCCACACAAAGCAAAAGATGAATAAAAAGGTACATTTCTGTTAATCATATTTTGCATATTAATGTCATAGATGTAAATTGCTCTTGAATGATTTCATGGATTTCACTCACCTCTTTTATAGCTCGTTTCTGCTAAAAAGGAAAAGCAGGCAGTTAGAACAGTGCTTGTAACTTGGACACTGAACGATTGCTAATGTTTTCAAAGTCATGTTGAGAGACGAGTATGGACTTCACCCTGTATTACATTATATAATTCCACTTAATGCTGATATGTTAAGGTCACTTTGGTCCAGTCAGTCAGTCAGTTATTGTGGCAATATAAAGCAAGAAAAAGGAAGACAAATGTTTCACACACTTGAAGTGACCTAGAAGTATTTACATTGACCATAAAAATCACATGGTTCTCCTCAGAAAAAAAATTGACCATTAGATCTTTGTGTCATTAGCCACTCATTTTCAGAGTTTTTGTTTTCGCCACCATCATCCCTGGTAGGGAGTGGAATTTTACCACCCCACACCTTTAAACTCGCCAGCATAAAATCCAGCCCAATATGTCTCTGCTTCGATAATAAAACATTCAGATGTGTGTATTACTTCAGTAATATTAGATGTTCTCTTGTGCTTTTTTTTCCCTAAGTATAATTCAGAGAAGAAAATTTGAGGAATAGAATTCCAGATGTTAGGCTGAATACATGGTCCCTGCTCAACTGCATTTGTTATTCAAAGTGCAAGATATTCACCATAAATATTGGAAAATATTCCAAAGCTTGTTCTCAAGCTCTAAAGAAATGAGGTTTAAGTCACCTGACTCACCCTGCAATAAACTCATTCAGCAACACATGGAACTGACAGTAAAGGATCCCCAAATAATGTTACTTTGAAGAGTCTCATTCTCTACATAGTAGCTATCATCTGATTTGCCCTTCAAGGCAGACAGTTAACATTGGGCATTTTTTGGCCCAGTTTCTGACGTCTAATGACTGGCTGTGCTGTAATGCCTTTAGCACCTATTGAAACATCTTTGCTGCAGTTATGGATACCTCAGGCTGCCATGTGAGGTTAAAGGTTAATTGGAGCAGCCAAGAAAGAGCTCCTTCAGTGCCAGTGCAGCCTTGGATAACCTGAGAAACAGTGAATGATGACAAAGACCTCAATCCTGATACCAAGCTCATGATCTTCAAGTATTACCTGTCTAGATGGGTCAATGTGCAATAGATACCACAAAGACCCTACAGTGGTCAGCACTGCTCCCTCACAGCACCAGGTACCTGGGTTCGATTCCTGACTCGTGCGACTGTCTGCGTGGAGTTTGCACATTCTCCCTGTGTCTGTGTGGGTTTCCTCTGGGTGCTCTAGTTTCCTCCCACAATCCAAAGATGTGCAGGTTAGATGAATTGGCCATGTTAAATTACCCATGGTGTTAGGTATGTTAGTCAGGGGTAAACAAATACAGAGTAGGGGAATGGGTCTGGGTGGGTTGCTCCTCAGAGGGTCAGTATGGATTTGTTGGGCCGAAGAGACTGTTTCCATACTGTAGGGAATCTCTCTCTCAATCAATCATTGATGTCTCTGCAAAATCTGATGGATCCACTGGCAGGATAGATGTGCCAATATCAGTGTCTTCTCTCAGATCAAAAGAGGCACTAGTTACAACCAATCATCTGCAAGGTATAGGCCACATCACCCACAGGCCACAGGCATGGAGACCTGCAGCAAAACAAAAAATGCCCTTCCACCCACTGCATCCAAGCCAGTCAATAACAGACACTTTACTATACTAATCCTGCCATGATTTCCAAAACAAGCTCTCCACTCCAAACTGAGTCATGGCAAGTGGTTACCAGGAGGGCAAAGGAAATGCTTTTAGGACATCCCCAAATCCTCCATGAAGAAAAAGGTAATATCAGCTGATGGGAATGCCCAAGGTGAAGAAGACGAAGAATCCATGAAGGAGCTAACTATCTTGTGCATTTCTGACAGGTCCAGATAAGAACAAGTACAAACAGCTGAAATATTCTTTATGCACCAGTGAGATGGTTCCTGCCTCTAGTTACTCTTGCTTATGTGGTGAGCTGCCTTCTTCAAGCACTACAGTCCATGAACTATAGTTAGACCCACAATGCAATTTAGGAGGGAGTTACAAGATTTTGATCCAATGACACTCAAGGAACATCAATATATTTCCTAGTCAGGATTCACTGTGGCTTGAAAGGGAACTTGTTGGTGGTGTTTCTATATATCGGCTGTCCTTATCCTTCTTGATGGAAGCTCCCATGGGTTTGGAAAGTGCTGTGTAAGGAGCCTTGGTATATTGTGTAGATGATACCACTCTTGCTAGTGAGCATCAGTGGTGGAGGAAGTGAATGTTTGCAGACGTGGTGCCAGTCAGGTGGGCTGCTTCGTCCTAAATGGTACCAAGCTTCTGGAGTGTTGTTGGAACTGCATCCATCCAGGGAATTGGGGAGTATTCCAGCACACTTCTGACTTGTGCCTAGATGGTGGACAGGCGTCAGGAAGTCAGGTGACTCACTGCAAGATTCCGAATCTCGGACCTGCTCTTCTAACCACTGTATTTGTATGCTTGTCCAGTTCAGATCCTGGTTGAAGTAACCCTCAGGACGTTTTGGTGGGGATTCAGTAATGCCACTGAACGTCAAGGGATGATAGTTAGATTTCCTCATGTTGGAAATGGTGATTGCTTAGCATTTATGCGACACAAAAGGTACTTGCTACAGGTCAGTCCCTTGTCTAAACTAGGGGGCTAAAAGATATTTTAAAAGTATGGAGTAAATGGGCTGCATGATTTCAAAATGAGACTTTTAAAACAAAGTAACGTGTCCATTATAAAAAATTGCCTAAGTTGTTCTGATCACATCAGATGACAATATTGGACAAATCAGATTCCAGAATGATTACTAGAAAGGTTTTTACAACCATTGACAATGACTATATTGTCACCATTAAACTAGTTTGTTTTATTTCTAGAGTATTTTTAAATAAATTCAAGTTTCACCATCTGCCACGGTGGTTTTGAAACATCCTCAGAACACTAGCCTGGAATTGTGGATTACTAAGGTAAAAACAATGACTGCAGATGCTGGAAACCAGATTCTGGATCAGTGGTGCTGGAAGAGCACAGCAATTCAGGCAGCATCCGACGAGCAGCAAAATCGGCGTTTCGGGCAAAAGCCCTTCATCAGGAATAAAGGCAGAGAGCC
>NC_057712.1:114121257-114149410 GCF_004010195.1 Chiloscyllium plagiosum | reverse complement strand
CATTGATGCCCTGGGGTTGAAGTGTTCCGAGGCGGAAGATGAGGCGTTCTTCCTCCAGGCGTCAGATGGTGAGGGAGCGGCGGTGAAGGAGGCCCAGGATCTTCATGTCCTCGGCAGAGTGGGAGGGGGAGTTGAAATGTTGGGACTCGGGGCGGTTTGGTTGATTGGTGCGGGTGTCTCGGAGATGTTCCCTAAAGCGCCTTTATTCCTGATGAAGGGCTTTTGCCCGAAAAGCCGATTTTGCTGCTAGTCAGATGCTGCCTGAATTACTGTGCTCTTCCAGCACCACTGATCCAGAATTGTGGATTACTAGTCCAGTGTCATTATCATTACACTACTGCTTCCCCTTTGAGAGGATATGTTTAATAGTTGCAGCTGGTTCACGTGATGGGAAGTCACATAAGGTTGCAGATATTCTTTAATAATAGAACACAAGTTTATTACAGAAAATAAGTAAACAAAGATATATATGTAGAAAACAGTTAGAAAGATCATAAAAACATCAAATAAAAAAGTTTAAGCTAATTTACCAACATTATCTTTAGAGAGACTCAATCTTGAGAAATATAATTCCTTTCTAAATCTTACATTCACGCTTTCTATTCTCTTTCCTTTGGACAATGGAGACCAGTTTTTAGATTCCTTCCCAAGTCTCCCAGTATGAACCTCAATTCTGATGGCATAGACTTCTTTTAGTTCTAAAAACTTGAATATATCCAAACTCTTCTGATTTGGAAACTCCCCAGACTAGCAATCACTGCTGAAGTGGCTAGCTCCACTGAACTGAACAATAAAACGCTGTCCTCTTGCTAGAAGAAAATCTGTTCTCTTCTGAACTAAGGCTCTCAAGCTTCTGTTCTCAAGTCAACATTCAACTAACTGCATCAATATGTTTGCCCTGCCTGTCATAAATTAAAACGTTATAAACATAATTACAGGGTTTCTCCCAGTCAACTGCAGTCACTTTCTTAGAATTGATGCATTTAACTCAATTTTCCAAATTGACTTGGATCTTTGAAAAATATCTCCTGCAGAACTGAGCCACATCTATCAGCCACTACTTTGAAATTCAAACCTAAAAATGCAAGACATTATACACTGTGTATAAGATATATCTCCCATCATAACCTCAAGAATATATAATTGTTTCGTAATGGCACCAGCCTAGAAAATTATAGAAACTACCAGATATTAGATTCCTCTACCGTCAACTTAGAGTACATTCAGATCATCATTTCATTTTAGGATTGAACTCTAATGTAATACTATAGCTAAATGGCTGGATGCTGGCAAATAAACACACAGACACATTATGAATAATAAATAACATAGCAGAAATATAACTGAATTTTGCACTGCTGATTGCAGAGTATCATGCCGTAACACAAAACTGGAGAAACTCCACTTTAACATAATGCCACACACAGAACATCAGAACCACTGGGTTACAACACAATGTTTCGGATCATGAGACCCTTCATCAGAACTCTTTCCGTCAAGCTTTTCCAGCAATTTATGTTTTGGTTTCTGATTTACAGCATTTGTGATTTTTTTTGGTTTCCATTGGGTTACACTCCTGATTATTATAATGGTGTGACCTGATCATTTAGATATTAAATGCATAATTCATACAAAAATGTACAATAGGTATCTGGTATTTCCCATATTTGACATGCCTTTGTGAAGCGGTGTGTGTTATAGGAATTAGTAGATGCAAGATATTTCAATAAGGTACAGTATGCAAGGCTACTCAACAGGATAAGTGCCCTCAATATTGGGGGGTTATACATAAGCATGGATAGAGGTTTGCCTAACTCATACAGAAAGAGGGTTGGAAATAAAGGGAGTATTTTCAGAATGGCAATGTGTAAACAGTGAAGTGCCACAGGGATTGGTGCTGGGGCCACAAGCATTTACAGTTTAAATTAATGACGTGGAACACAGAAGTGAATGTACTATTACCAAAGTTGCAGATGACAAAAATAAGTGAGAAAGCAAATAGTAAGGATGAGACAAGGCGTCTACAGGAGGAAACATTGACAGGCAAAAACTTAACAGATAAAACATAAATGTGAGAAAATGTCAGAAAATGCACTTTAGCAAACAAAGAGGACTTGATTATTATTTAGTTTGGGAAAAATACTGTAGAAAGCTGCAGCACAGATGCATTTGGAGTCCTAAAGCTAGCATCCGAGTTCAGTGTGTAATAGTGAAGGTAAATGGTATGTTGGCTTTTATTTCAAATGGAGTATAAACATAAGGAAGTTTGGCCAGAACTATACCAGGCATTAGTTAGACCACACTTGGAATAAAGCTAAAGAGAAAGTAAAATTATCCACAATTTCAATTCCAGCTAATTATTTGGTACTGTCACAAAGCTAGTCCTTTTTTTCTAAAAGCTGTTCCTTGGCTCAAGGAGACTGTGTCCTTGATTTTTTTCAGAAGGGAAATAAACCAGGCTGGGCTCCAATCAGACTGATTTGGTACAGAGATGTAAAGGATTTTGAGGGGCCTTTTGTTTACATATAAACAGAGGAGACTTCAGTCCAAAGTGGTCATGTGTTAGAAGTGACCTGTAAATGAAAGGAATGGTCAGCTCTCCAGCTGGGCAGTTTAGTTCAGTCCAGAACTGGTTGGGTGTTCAACAGTGAACTGTGTGGAAACTCTTCTGCCCTTCTAACTTAAACCTGTAAGCATCTGATCCTTTTTTGTACTGTGTTTTAAAGGAAGTTTGCTTATTGGGACTGTTGTGTATATTCAGAATAACATTCTTAGGTCTAATTTGGATAGACTGAGCTCTGTAGGAGTTCTTTATTCTGTGTTTTATGGTGTAATTTTGTGAATAAATGTTTTGTCTTTGAAACCTCTACCTTAATCCAGGTAATTTTCTCTGTACAAATTGCAAAGTTAGGTCTGGGCTGCCTGCTTAAGAATGTTTTGAGTGGTCTGGCCTAGTCCATAACAGTAGACCACAACATTTTGGCCTAATAACATAAAAACAAAATATATGAGTGAACCACCACCATGCCAACCTCAAAGAAAATTCTTTTCTTGTATAACAAAGAAGTGTACAGCACAGAACAGGCCCTTTGGCCCACGATGTTGTGCCGAGGTTTAATCCTAATGTAAAATATAATAACTTAACCTACGCACCCCTCGACTCACTGCTATCCATGTGCATGTCCAGCAGTCGCTTAAATATCCCTAATGACTCTGCTTCCACCACCACCACTGGCAACGCATTCCATGCATTCACAACTCTCTGCATAAAGAACCTACCTCTGACGTCTCCTCTATACCTTTCTCCTATTATCTTAAAACTATGACCCATCATACCAGTCAGTCCTGCCCTGGGGAAAAGTGTCTGGCTATTGACTTTATCGATTCCTCTCATTATCTTGTATACCTCGGTCAGGTCTCCTCTCTTCCTCCTTCTATCCAGAGAGGAAAGTCCAAGCTTATTCAACCTTTCTTCATAAGGCAAGCCCTCCAGTCCCGGCAGCATCCTGGTAAACCTTCTTTGCACCCTCTCCAAAGCCTTTGTATCTTTCCTATAGTAGGGCGATCAGAACTGGACACAATTTTCCAAGTACGATCTCACCAGGGACTTGTAGAGCTGTAGCAAAACCTTGCAGCTCTTAAACTCGATTCCCCTGTTAATCAAAAGCCAAAACACCATATTGCTTTCTTAACAACCCTATCCACTTGGGTGGCAACTTTGATGGATCTATGTACTTTCACACCCAGATCCCTCTATTCCTCCCCACTGCCAAGAATCCTGTCATTAATCCTCTATTCAGTATTCAAGTTCAACCTCCAAAATGCATCACTTCCCATTCATCCAGGTTGAACTCCATCTGCCATTTCTCAGCCCAGCTCTGCATCCTGTCTATGTCACGCTGCAGCCTGCAATAGCCCTCTATGCTATCGATGACACCTCCAACCTTTGTTTGTGTCATCTGCAAGTTTACTGACCCGCCCCTCAACCTCCTCATCCAAGTCATTTATAACAACTACAAAGAGCTGAGGCCCATGAACAGAGCCCTACAGGACCCATTCAAAACTAACCTCCAGGCAGGATACTTTCCATCTACAACCACTCTCTGCCTTCTGTCAGCCAGCCAATTCTGACTCCAGGTAGCCAAATCTCCCTGCATCCCATACTTCCTGACTTTATGAATGAGCCTAACATGGGGAACCCTATCAAATGCCTTGCTGAAGTCCATATACACCACATCCACTGCTCAACCGTCGTCGACAACCTGTCTTGTCACCTCCTCAAAGAACTCAATAAGGTTTGAGAGGCATGGCATGACCTGCCCCTCACAAAGCCATGCTGACTGCCTTTAATCACACTATGCTTTGCCAAATAGTCATAAATCCTATCCCTCAGAATTCTTTTCAAAACTTTGCTAACCACAGACATAAGACTGACTGGTCTGTAATTGCCAAGGATTTCCCTATTACTCTTCTTGCAAAGACAACATTCACCTCCTTCCAATCCTCCCGTGGAGAGTGAGGAGGCAAAGATCCTTGCCAGCGGCTTAGCAACCTCCTTTCTCACTTCCCGGAGCAGCCTAGGATAAATCTGGTCTGGCCCTGGGGACTTATCAATCTTAAATGTTTTCCAAAATTTCCAACACATCAACTTCATCAATCTTGATCTGTTCAAGCTTGCATCACAGCTCCTCAAAGTTTTCATTCACAATGAGGTGCCCTTCCTTAAAACCGAAGCAAAGAACTCATTGAGGGCTTCCCCTATCTGCTCAGACTCCACGCACTAGTTCCCTCCGCTATCCCTGATCAGCCCTACCTTCTCCCTGATCACTCACTTATTCCTCATGTATGAATAAATCAGCTGTTCACAGTTACCTCACCATTCAATAAACTCATAACTGACTGACAATAGCTATTTTTTTAACCACCTTGCTCTCTTGCTTTTCATCCTTTCGCACAACTAAACGTTTGACTTGGACTTCACAACTCCCCACACCACTTCCCTATATTTGCCAACATTTATCTCCATGCAAACACAGGAGAGGCATCACAGCCATTGAAGAAAGGGTATTTTACCTACTTCTACAAGCAGTAGTTGAACACCTTTAGGCTATTACAACATCCAACATCAAAATACAAATAACACATAGGAATGCAAGAAAAAGTAGGTCATTCAGCTCCATCATTCTGCTTCCCCACCCAATAGGATTGTAGCGGATCTTTCACCCCCCCCCGCTGTCCCTATATTCACAAATAAGTAAGTGCGAGGCAGCCAGCTGAGCAAGACAATTATATTTGTGGCAACCAGTTTACTTTACAGGTGATGCAGCAGGGTTGTGTACGTGATGACATCTCAATACCTGAAAAGCCATTGTTTATATCCTGATCCATACCACAAATGCTGCAGAGGGAAATGAGACAGACCTGGCCTTAACTTTGCCTGAAAAGTGAAAACCTCACGACAAACGATTTGGGAACTCCACCCATTTCATCTTGGTTCAGAAAAGACAGAATCCAACTTTTCTGCACGCCTGTGCTTTTGCTGAAAATCGGACCACAGCAGAAGATGAAAGTGTGTGCGTGACCTGACTCAGAGGTTTATTTCAGTCTGGTAACCTGCTGCTAAAGTTACCTGCATTCTTAAAGTGCATTATAGAGACCACAGGAGTGACTTTCTTTACAAACTGGCAACCTAAAGAGTCAAAGTACCCTGAGGACAGCACCAATGGCTAGAAGTTACAACCTACAAGAATTAAAAGCGCAAGGATTGCATTTTTGTTACTAAAGATACTGTCTTGTGTATGTCCAATTATAGATTCACAGGACTAGTTAGATCAAAGTGCAGATCATTTTTAAAACACCAGAACAAATCTTATGGTCAGCCTTGCCAGACTATAACTGTTATTTGCAAACATGGCTTAGTTTACAGAGTTAAATTATGGTGTTCAGTTGCAAGCTGGAGCCTTATCCAAATTTTTGGGAAAGCTTCTTAAAAAAGATCATGTACACAAAAAATATTGACACTGTTAAGATCAAATAAGAAGTGTTCAAGATTACAAAGTGTTTTGATAACATAAATAAAGAGAAACTGTTTCTACTGATAGCAGGGATGATAGAGAACGTAAATTGGAAGTAGCAGCAGTGAGGAGACTATTTTTAAATATGTTCCCTGAAGTGGTGGTGCAAACATCTTTATTTTTTTAATAGAGAGTTGGATAACTATTTGCAAGATGTGCGTCTGTGTTTGGGGAGGAGCTGAGTACTGTGGATAATTGGTTAGATGTTTCAAAGAGCTGGCACAGAAGAATCAGACAGAAGTGAAGACAACTATGTGATTTTAAAAATGCCAATGCAGTTACAGGTTTGAGCTGTGTCAGCATCATTCATCACCATTACCACTTCCAAACAATTGTGGCCAAGCTATATTGCAAGCTTAAGAGAATTTTCTATATAAAGAATTAACATTAAGCAGTGTTGATGTCAGAGTTTGCCCAGCTAGGTGGGTGAGGTGAGGTGAGAGTGACTGCCCTTGGCACCAAGGTCACATTTGATCAAATGTGGCATTAAGGAGCCTGAGCAGAAATGCAGTCAATAAGAATCAGCAGGAAAATTCTCTGCTGGTTGGAATCAAGTGTGATACAAAGAAAAATGGCTGTGGTTGTTGGAGGTGAATGATCTCAGCTCCACGACATACCCACACAGGATCCTCAGGGTAGTGTCCTAGGCCCAACTATTTTAACTGCTTCATCAATGACTTTCTCTCAAACATGAAAATGGTCAGCAGTGGAGATGTTGGAGGTTTGCAATAAATGCTGGCTCAGCCAGTGATGCCCATATCACTTGAATACATTTGAAAAAGTAACAAAACCATACACAGTCCATGCAAGTTCCAGACTGTATTCCAGCTGAAGTGGAATTAATGGACACTGGTGTAAGGATACTACATTAAAATGACTTCAAGTAGAATTTTTAAATTGGTGAATGTCCATATACAAAGGCCATTGCTAGGCATTTTAAGCAAACATTATTCTTCCAAAATGAATGTGTGCAAAAGTAGTAGAAACAGCACTATAATGCCAACATGTTAAGCACTGCAAAATCATGGTTAGTATTCCCTCAAGTTTAGAGGTTTAACAGGAGATTTAATCTAGATAGTTAAAATAATAAAAGGGATTCAAAATGTAGGTCTACAGAATTGTTAATGCAGCATGAGGCCATTTTGACGATCATGTTTGAATGGGGTCTATGTGCATTTTAACTTAGTGACAATCTTATGCCTGTTCCACATAACCCTGCACTTTGCATGATTATTTAAAGAAAGAAACATTGGTTCTTTAACACCTCAATTGAAACTGCTTTCTCCAAGTTTCCAGGTGATGCATTCTAAACCCTAACACCTTGCTATGTAAATAAGTTTCTCCTCACTTGCATTTCTTTCTTTTGAAGACACAAAAATTATGCCCTCTGGCTGTCACTGTTGAAGAGTAGGAAAAGTTTCTCTCCAGTCACACTGTGCAGACCCTCATGATTTTGAAAAATTCAATCAAATCTCCTTTCCCAGAAAAAACAAACAGTTCTGACTTCTTTAATATTTCCTCATAATTGAAATGTCTCAACATTGAACTGTTCTTGTAAACACAGAGTCCTAGAGCTGTACAGCATGGAAACCAACCCTTCGATCCAACTCGCCCATGCTGATTAGATATTCTAAATGAATCTAATCCCATTTGCCAACATTTGGCCCATGTTGCTGTAAACCCTTCCTATTCATATGTCTATCCAGATGCCTTTTAAATATTGCAATTGCACTAGTCTCCACCACTTCCTCTGGCAGCTCATTCCACACACACACACACACCACCCTTTGTAAGAAAGTGTTGCCACACCTTTCTAAATCTTTTCCTTCTCATCTTAAACCTATGCCCTCTAGTTTTGGACTCCCCTACCCTAGGGAAAAGACCTTGTCTATCTATGTCACACATGATTTTGTGAACTCCTAGAAGGTCATCCCTCAGCCTCTGATGCTCTAGGAAAAATAGCCCCAGCCTACTTAGTCTCTCCCTATAGCTCAAAACCTTTAACCCTGGCAACATCCTTGTAAATATTTTCTGAAACCTGAAAGGGTCCACAACATCTTTCCTATAGCAGGGAGACCAAATTGCACACAGTATTCCAAAAGTGGCCTAACCAATGTCCTGTACAGCTGCAACATGTGCTCGCAACTTCTACAATCAATGCACTGACCTACAACGGAAAGCATACCAAATGCCTTCTTCACCATCCTATCTACCTGCAACTCCACTTTCAAGGAGCTATGAACCTGCATTCCAAGATCTCTGTTCAGCAACACTCCCCAGGACCTTACTATTAAATGTACAAGTTTTGCCTGATTTGCCTTGCCAAAATGCAGTACTTCATATTTATCTAAACTAAGGTCCACCTGCCACTCCTTAGTCCATTAGCCCATCTGATCAAGATCCTGTTGTACTGAGGTAACCTTCTTCACTGTCCACTACACCTCCAATTTTGGTGCCATCTGCAAACTTATTAACTATTCCTCCGATGTTCACATCCAACTAATTTGTACAAAATGACAAAAAGCAGTGGATCCAGCACCGATCCTTGTGGTATACCACCAGTCACTAGCCTAGAGTTTGAAAAGCAATCAAATTTCGAGCCAGTTGTGCATTCAAATATCTAGTTCTCCACGTATTCCATGTGATCTAACCTTGCTAACCAGTCTACCATGAGGCAC
The DNA here is from genome assembly GCF_004010195.1 of Chiloscyllium plagiosum. Classification (NCBI taxonomy): domain Eukaryota; kingdom Metazoa; phylum Chordata; class Chondrichthyes; order Orectolobiformes; family Hemiscylliidae; genus Chiloscyllium; species Chiloscyllium plagiosum. The sequence continues at coordinate 114,140,658 of NC_057712.1, read as the reverse complement.
CTTGTAGAAAGCCTTACTGGTCTATATAGATCACGTCCACCACTCTGCCCTCATGTCCTCTTCGTTACTTCTTCAAAAAACTCAATCAAGTTTGAGAGACATGATTTCCCACACACAAAGCCATGTTGACTATCTGTAATCAGTCCTTGTCTTTCCAAATACATATAAACCCTGTCCCTAAGGATTCCCTCCAACAACTTGCCTACCACCAATGACAGGCATACCAGTCTATAGTTCCCTGGTTTGTCCTTACCACCTTTCTTAAACAGTGTCACCACGTTAGCCAACCTCCAGTCTTCAGGCACCTCACCTGTGACTATCGATGATACAAATGTCTCAGCAAGGGGCCCAGCAATCATTTTCCTAGCTTCCCACAAAGTTCTCAGGTACACCTGATCAGGTCCTGGGGATTTAGCCATCTTTAATGCATTTTAAGACATCCAGCAACTCCTCCTCTGTATTTTGAACATTTTTCAAGATATCACTATTTATCTCCCCAAGTTCTCTATCTTCCATATCCTTCTCCAGAGTAAACACTGATGCAAAATACTTGTTTAGTAAGATTTGTTATCTCTTCTGCTCTCTCTCCAATGTGTTCACATCTGTCCTATAATACTGCACTCAGAACTGTACACAATACTCCAACGGAGGTCTCACATAAGTTCATCATAACATGTACTCTATGCCACAATTTACAAAACCTAGAATACTGTATGCTTTTTTACAGTTCTTTCTGTTCTGCATGAAAATGACTTGTGTACGAAAACACCCAGGACTCTATGCTCCTGCACACAATTCAAGAACACAAGTTTCAAAAAGCACCTTACAACCAATGAAGGATTTTCAAAGTGTAGCCCTGTGGTAGTGCAGGAAACAGGCAACCCAATTTGGACACAGCAAGCTCCCACAAACAGCAATATGATGATCAGTAAATCTGTTTTTGTGATTTTGACTACAGGATAATAGTTGAAAATGTGTTGCTGGAAAAGCGCAGCAGGTCAGGCAGCATCCAGGGGTTGCTGGAAAAGCGCAGTGGCTTGGATGCCAGTTTTAACGGCTTTGGTGGTTAACACTGTACCTGGGGATCTTTGGCCTGACAAAGCAACTGGGACATTGGTTGAACAACAGAACAGAAAATAAAAGCTTTTAAATATAACTATCAGCAATACCTGTACTTGGAGAGGAACGTTCCGGATCACTATTCAGAGGTACACAAAACAAGTCGGACCAGTATGTGTCACACACAAGTTTTACTGCTTGTCTCCCCCTCATCTGGGAACTTGTCCAAAAGATGGGACTAAAAATGGAACTATTGGGGCGAATGGACAAGGAAGGACGGAAACAGAAAAATAAATGTATTGTTGCACATTTTCCTTACATTGAAACATTTCCGCGGTTTTATCAAATGGTAAGTGAAGGTGGAGGAGGCAGAGCTTGCAGCTTGGATCCGGGGCCTAGCTTATGGTTTCAGTTCAGTCTCCAAAGTGCCATCTGCTCAGAGCCTGGGGCTTACCTGTCTTAAAGCGCAGATGCTTGTCGTTCGGGTCGCCGAAGTTTTCCAGCAGGGACAGGAAGAGGAGCCCGAAAGCGTTCTGGATGCCAAACACCGAGCCGTTACACCACATGGAGGCGAACATCACCACCCAGCCCCAGCCCCCCTCAGGGGGCACGAAGGGTCCAGGGGGTGGGGGGAGAGCACTGCCTGGGTGCTCAGAGGCTTGCTCAGGGCAATGGTCGCCATCCCCTGAGCCCGCCTGCAGCTTGCACTCCTCGTCAGCCACACTCGCCTCCCCGTTGAGAGGCTCCTTCTGGCGGCTGAGTGGGCTCACATTGCTGCTGCTATCCCGCAGCTCCCCCTCCCCCTCCAACGACTCCTGCTGCCCTGACTCCACAGGGTCGGCGTTCGGGTCCCTTCCTGTCATCTCTCACTACCGTCCCGTCTGCAGATCAAAGACCATCCGGCTATCGACCCTTCCCAACAACAAAGCTGGAAAAAATAAAATTAATAAATGCTTTGCGTGGCAAACTTCCCTTCTTTTGTGTGTTCGTACCAGTTCCGAGCACACGCTGTAAGATAAATCCGTTCCCTCTCTTATCTTCCTCCCCTCTGATTAAATAGTAACACTACAGCCAGTATCTGGCAACGTTTACCTTGGACTCATTCTTAAATGGTTACAACTTCTGGGCGTGGCCTCTCCATCGCCCAGCAATAATTGGACACGCCCTTTGCTCTCTCCTTTATCCTATTGGCTGTTCTGCCTGCCCATCACAATCAGGGGGCGCGGCAAGCTTCTCCACGCCCATTCCCTCTTTTGGACCACAGGAGGTCAAGGACATTCAGCCTCCCATTTTAGAATAAGCACCAGCGGGAACTGATAGCCAAGTTCTATACCCATGAAGGCAGCCTCAACCGCGATCTTGGGTTCATGTCGCTCCATCTGCAATCACACCACATTTCTGCATCTGTAAAATCTTCCTCACTGTCCTGTTTTAATGCCATCGGCTTGATAAATTGTATGATCTTGCTACCTTAATAAGTTTGTACAATTTTGGATTACTTATTACTTTGGTTAGACCCTTGGCATGTGACTCTAAAACCTATCATGTTATTTCAGTTATTTGGTTTATCTTCAGCACCACCTCACTTTTTTTTTATAATTATCTCTCTGCCTCATTAATCGGATTATAGATCATCCTTTCACTTGTTTTTAAGCTGTTGCCACTTTACTCACGCCATCTGACACTTTTGATCACTTGCAGAGACCTATTATTCGACACTCCACTCACACCATTTGTATGATCTTTCGATCTTTTTGCCCATGATCTCTCTGCCTATAAATTCTCTGCCTATGTATTTCTCTCACTTGACCCGATGAAGGGGCTACACTCCGAAAGCTTATGATTTCAAATAAACCTGTTGGACTATAACCTGGTGTCATGTGACTTCTGACTTTATACTAGAGGAAGGTATCTGTCTATCCACTCCGTAGCTGTACTTCACACTCCTTGCCCATCTCAAGTCTCTGACTCCACATTCAGCACCATGGTACCAAAAACAACAAATCCTGGAGATCATGCATGGAGAGAGAGCAATATAACATTTCAAATCTAGCTGATTCTTCATTGGAGTTGAGTCATCTCGACTCGAAACTTTAGCTTGTTTTCTCTCCATGGATGCTGTCTGACCGGCCGTGATCTCCAGCATTTGTTGTTTTCAGTATAGATTCCAGCATCTGCAATAAATTGCTCAACCTATATCCATAGGACCATCCTTCCTCCCCCAATACACCCCTCCCCTCCAACCAACCACCACACAATCCACTGGAGGTAATAATGGTCCCAGGACTGGCCAGACTCAGCAACCCGACCATTGTCTCCTCCCACCCACCACCACACATTTCCTATCCGATGGAATAGTACGATGATATTGTTTCTCTAGTTGTACAGGTGGAGAACGGACACTATGGACAACTATCAGAAGCATGTCCAAGCTCCTTCTCCTGTGCCCACAGCGTGACTCATTACCCTTAAGGTCGGAGGGAATGGTGGGATGATAACTGGAGGCAGAATGGAGATATGCTTTAACAAGCCAACAGGACTGACATAATAAGAAATAGGAGCAGGAATAGGCAATTCAGCCCAGCTAAGCAGTCCATCATTCAGTATCACAGCAGATTCTCTACCTCAGGTCCACCTCCCAGTTCACTTCCATTTCCCTTGATTTCATCACTGTCTGAAAATTATTGAATTCAGCTATAAAATACTCAAAACGTGAGTATTCAAAACCCTCTGAGGTAGAATTTGTCCAATACTCATAGCTCTCTGAGTGAAGATGTTTTTCCCCAGCTCAGTCCAGAAAAGCTGACTGTTGTCCTAAGCAAATGACCCCGATTTCCAGTTCCACCCTGCCTTGTCAAAGCCTCTGATAACTTTATACAATGAAATAATTTTTCTTTTACTTTTCTAAACTCCAGTGAATGTAGGTGCATACTGTTCAATATCTCCTCAGAGGACAATCCTTGCCCCCAGGATTCAATGCAGTGAATCTTTTTACTGTCACCATTCTAAGATAAGTCAACTCTTCCTTATGTATGTCAACAAAACTGTACAAAGTATTCCAGCTGCTGTCTCACTAAATCCCAATTTGACTGCGCCAAAAATTCCATCACCTTACATTCCAACACCCTCGCATAAAGGCTAATATTGCAGTTTGCCCCCCAGCTATATATCAGATCTTTATGTTAGCTTTCTGTAACTTTTTGCAATGGTACCCTGTAGTCTAGTCTGTCAATTTTAAAAATAAACACTCTGCATTTCTATTTTCTCTGCTGGTGAAGTGAGAAACCCTGTCTGCAATGTCTTTTCCTGTTTCCTAATTCTCTTTTCTAAGCATTTTCTCATATTTTGCTCTTTTCAGTGCTCTCTGTTTGCTGCTTCATTTGAGTCATTCAAATCACTGGGGTGGCATGAGTGGTTTGCACTGTTGCTGCACAGTGCCAGGGACCTAGGTTTGATTCCTGCCTCAGGTGACTGTCTGTATGAAGTTTGCACATTTTCCCTGTGTCTGCGTGGGTTTCCTCCAGGTGCTCTGGTCCAAAGATGTGCAGGTCAGATGAGTTGGCCTATAGTGTTCTGGATATGTAGGTTAGGTATGTTAGTCTGGGGTAAGTGAGAGCAGTAGGGGAATGGATCTGGGTGGCTTACTCTTCAGAGGGTTGGTGTGGACTTGTTGGGATGAAGGGCCTGTTTCCACACTGTAGGGATTCTATATCTCTCTTATTCTATAATCATCACCCTCTGTATTTGGTAGTTTCTCTCAGCCCTACAACCTTCAAAATCTCTGCATTTTTCTCATGCTTGTGTATCTCTGTGGATTGTGTTCAAATGATGGACATGCAAGAAACTTACCTGCAACTTTTACAAGTTATTCATGGGACATGGCTGCCACTGGTTAAACAGCATTTCTTGCCCTCGCCCTGATTAGTGGAGTAGATAGTGTGGTCACGTCTTTGGAATACTGTAGTGCTCACAATGTCGTGTTTGGAGAGTGTTTCAAGATTTTGATCAGGCAACGTCAAAGGAACAGTGATTAGATTACTTTACAGTGTGGAAACAGGCCCTTCGGCCCAACAAGTCCACACCGACCTGCCGAAGCGCAAACCACTCCCCTACCCCTACATTTACCCCTTACCTAACACTACGGACAATTTAGCATGGCCAATTCACCTGACCTGCACATCTTTTGGACTGTGGGAGGAAACCAGAGCACCCAGAGGAAACCCACGCAGACACGGGGAGAACGTGCAAACTCCACACAGGCAGTCACCTGAGGCGGGAATTGAACCCAGGTCGCTGGCGCTGTGAGGCAGCAGTGCTAACCACTGTGCCACCGTGCCCGCCCACGGATATATTTCCATGTCAGGATGGTGAGTGGCTTGGAGGGGAAATTGTAGTTGGTGATGTTCCCAAGCATCTGCTACCCTTGTTCTTCCATATTGTGGAAGTTATGGCTTTGGAAGGTGCAGGCAAAGGAAACTTGCTGAGTTGCTACAGTGCATTGTAAATGGTTCATGCTGCTGCCAATGTGTGCTGGTGGAGGAATTCAGAAGCACTAAACATAGATGCAGGAGTGGGCCCTTCTGCCTTTTGAACCCTGCTCCACCATTCAATATATTCATAACTGATAATCAAATTCAGTACCCTGTTCCTCTTTCTCCCTGTACTCTTGATCCCCTTATACCCAAGAACAATATCTCACTCTTTCTTGAAAAGATTCAATGTTTTGGCCTCAACTGTTATCTCTGTGCCAGAGAATTTCACAGGCTCACTACTCTCTGGGTAAAGAAATCTCTCCTCATCTCAGCAGTCCAAAATGGCCTACCCACCTTCTTAGACTTTACCCCGGTTCTGGATTTATTACTCATTGGGAGCATCCTTCCTATATTGATCCTGTCTAGTTCTGTTCAAATTCTATACGTTTACCCTCATTCTGCTGAACTCCAGTGAATATAGTCCTAATTGAAAAAAAATAGAAATTGCTAGTGAGACTCCACATATCTGGCGGCAATGGCGAGAAAACAGAGTTAGTGTTTCAAGTCCATTGATCCTCCTCCAGAACTAATTAATAGTATTAATTGGTCCATTCTTGCTTCATACAGCAGTCTTTCCAGCCCAGATATCAGTCCAGTAAATTTTTGTTGCATTCCCTTCATAGCCAGAACATCCTTCCTCAGGTAAGGAGACCAAAACTGCACCCAGTATTGGTGTCACCAAGGCCTGTACAATTGCGGCAAGACATCCCTGCTCCTGTATTTGAATGCTTTTGCTATAAAGGCTGACATAACATTTACCTTCTTCACTACAAGCTTCAGCTGCATGCTTACTTTCAGCAATTGGCATACAAGGACATCTAAGTCTCATTGTTCCTCTGACTTTACCAATGTGTCACCATCCAGATCATAATCTACTTCCACAATTTTGCTACCAAAGTGGATATCCTCACATTTATACAACAATTACAATTACAATATTTAAAAGGCATCTGGATGGATATATGAATGGGAAGGATTTAAAGGGATATGGGCCAAATGCTTGCAAATGGGATTAGATTTATCTAGGATATCTGGTCAGCATGGATGTGTTAGATCGAAGGGTCTGTTTCTGTGCTATACATCTCTATGACTCTATCTGCCATGCATTTGCACAATGAAAGTTTTAGGTGGTGGGTTGGGTGCCTGTTGATCAGACTGCTTTGTCCTGGATGATGTCAAGATTCTTGAGAGTTATTGGAGCACCCGTTAAGATAATGGAAACACAGTCCTTGGTTACTTTTGAGCAGGTCAAATCTTGTGAAAGGTTATCATAGGTAGGTGATACAGATTTGAGGTTAAAGTAAGGTGATAAAGATGTTTGGATAAGTACATGGTTAGGAAAGGTTTGGAGGGATATGGGCCAGGAACCGGGAAGTGGGACTAGTTTAGTTTGGGATTATGTTCGGCATGGACTGGTTGGACCGAAAGGTCTGTTTCTGTGCAGTATGACTCTATGATCTCACTGAATGGCAAAGCAGGTTTGAGGGGCTGAATGGCCTATTCCTGCTCCTGATTCATACATTCATCTCTGCAAATGGAGGACATCCCATCAACTCCTGATTTGCGCCTTGTGCATGGTGGACAAGCTACGAGAGTCAGAGGTGAGTTATTTACAGCAGAACTCCTAACCTCCGACCTGCTCTTGGGCCACTATATTTATATGGTGAGTCCAGTTCAATCTCGGGTCCACAGTAACTGCCAGGTTGTTAATAGCCAAGGAATTCAGCACATCACAAGCAATGCTATTAAACATCACAGGCAATGGTTCGATTTTCTCTTGTTAGAAGCGGTCTGGCATTTGTTAGAGATGGTCTGGCAGTTGCAAATGTTACTTGCCATTTATCAGCTACTTTTGAATGTTGTCCAAGTCTCGCTGCTTATGATTATGGACTGCTTCTGAATCTGATCAGTTGCAAATGGTGCTGAACATTGTGCAATCATCAGTGAATCTCCAACTTCCCACCTTAATATGGGGGCAAGGTCATTGATAAAGTAACTGAAGACAGTTCACGATTGTACAACAGGAAGTATTTTGAGTGACTCCTGCCTGCAAAATCTGGACCTGGATATGTGTGATAGCTTCCATACTATCAAAGATTAACTGCCAATGTTAAACACCAACCAGATAGAAAACTCTTTAACCTCAGTTACCTCTGTGCCAAAACTAAATAGGCACCAAAGACATACAAGAAGTACAATGTCTGGCTGACTGCCCACTCTGCATCAGGTTTGTAAACCACTCATGATCTCTTCAATTCTGCACACAAGAAACATGGCCTACACTTGAATGTCTCCAAAACAAAGCCTAACTATTAATCCAAACCTGGTCATCAAATATTGCACTGCCCACAAATGTTGAAGGAGGGATTCTGAGGTATGTTGGGCATCTTCTGTAGCTGGGAAGTTACATCTCTCAAAACACCATCACTGATGAGAAGACCCAGGTCAGATCAATTGTACCATCTTACCTTTTATAACCTACAGAAATAAGTATTTGAAAACAGATACCTCCATAAGTCATGAAATCCCAAAGTACACAGCAGTTGTTATCAACAGACTACAGTGAGATCTGGACCTTGTATCAGTGCTATAAGGATGCTCAAAAAATTCCCTTATCTGTGCCTCCACTTCTGGATTAATTGGGATCACCATCAAGAAAACACCAGTGTCCTTCCTGAAACCAGCTTCATAAGCATTCTGGGAAAATCAACTTCAATTAACTGGCCACTGCGTCCAGCTGATGGAAAAGACTCTCCCCTGTCAGTTCCTGTTTTCTCAACTCTCAAATGATCAGCATCAGAATTCCAGGATGTACAAAGAAAGTGCTTCAAAGATACTCTGAAGTTTCCCCTTGAAATACAGCAGCATTGACATTAATTACGGGGATGTTGGGGGGTGGGGTGGATTTCTTCCAACCATTCAAAATTGTGGCAATGGGTCCATCAAGGTGCATCATGCTTTGTGTTCAAATGTCTTACTGATGAGGCGGATGGAAGCAAAGTTGGAAAAATATCTGACACTCGAGGCCCCGCAATCTCATTGGTCATCTTGTGTCATGTGCCCAAAAATATGTGGCCAGGAATCAGCCTGATCAGACATATAGAGTCAGAGAATCATACAGCATGGAAACGGACCCTTCGGTCCAACTTGTCCATGCCAACTAGATATCCCAATCTGACCTAGTCCTGTAAAGACCCAGGGCAGAAAGTTATGACCCCGAGTAGAAATCATCCTTAAATCGATGCACAGTCGCAATGGCTGTTGATGTATCCATAATTTTTTAACTCTTTTTATTTGATGGGAAGTCCCAATGGCAGCTTTGACTTTAGCCACGTAGTCCACCTTGGTATTGTTGTGAAGGTATATAATCTGAAAAGTTGATTCAGAATATCGTTGACTGGACATGGAATCACTGAGTCTGCAATACTCTCAGACAGAGGTAACAAGACCCAGTTTGTAGGTGTAAAATAAATCTTCTTATCAAGATGTGTGAGTTGAAAGGCTTCATCATCATTAGTGGAGGGTTCCGAAAGAGTGTCCAAAGTGATCCAGGAGGTAAAACAACACAGTGCCAACAGTTTGTATGCGAACTAGGTTTGGTTGTGGATCAATATTTCAACAATCTATCATTAATTAGTTGACCAAGGTACCTTTACATTAACATCCTACTGATGTTAACATTTTTTTTCCAAAACTTGGAGGGTGTGTGTGCATGTGTAAGTATTTTAGAATAGATTACTTACAGTGTGCAAACAGGCGCTTCGGCCCAACACGTCCACACCGACCCTCCAAAGAGCATTCCCCTATGTTTACCCCTTCACCTAACACTAGGGGCAATTTAGCATGACCAATTCACCTAACCTGCACATTTTGTTTGGACTATGGGAGAAAACCCACACAGACACAGGGAGAATGTGAAACTCCACACAAACAGTTGCCTGAAGCAAGAATTGAACCTTCTTATCTTTTTAATGCCTTTCCGTTAAATTGTTTTCTGATGTCCTGAATAATGTTTCTTATCAAGTACTAGTCACTGATACAATTGCAATGTAATCTATTATTAGATAATCTAATACTTCATAACTTTCAAAAATAAATAAATAACTCTCTGATTTGTATCTGTGCAGTTAGAAAATTCAAAGACATTTTGACATTAATTAATGATCGCTGTCTGGCCAGACTTTCAAAGGAGTACTACAGAAAGCTCTTAATTTGACAGTCCCATCTTGTACCATTGTGAGACCATCAATTTCTTAGCAGTCATAATTATGAAATAGAGAAAAAAAATCAACAATGAAAGTTCATAAAAACACTCGGGTGCATCTGAATTAATGGAGCATTGGTAGGGTGGCAGGTTTTGGTGCAATCCTGCAGGGAACAGATGTTAGGTGAAGGATTCCTATTTGCACAAGCAGGTGTCCCTAAGGGGCACTGAAGACTGGATAATGAATATTTCTTTGTTAAGTGTTGTATATTCAGTTGTTCAGCAATTAAGTAACAAAGAAAGTTTGGAATTAATTTCAAACACAAGAGCGAGAGGATAGGCTGGAGACAAATGAACAATTCTGATGAAAGGACATCAGTCTGAAACAAGGATCAAATCGCTCTCCACAACCATTTCCAGGCTTCATATGGAACATGTTCATTGTTGCACATCTTTCATATTTTTGATTTGAAGCATTTGCTTTCTTTTAACAGAAGAGTAATTTTGAATCTCACAGAGGACTGAAATGGGGAGGTGATGGCCTATTGCGATTATCACTAGATTATTAGTTCAGAAACTCAGCTAATGTTCTGAGAACCCAGGTTTGTATCTCACCAACAGCAGGCAATTCAATAAAAAAAAGTGGAATTAAGAATCCATTGTCAATGATGACCATTGTCAATTGTCAGAAGAAGCCCATCTGGCTCACTAAGGGAAGAAAATCTGCCGTCCTCATCTGGTCTGGTCTAAATGGCACTCCAGAGCCACAGCAATGTGATGGACTCTTAATTGCCCTCTGAAATGGCCTGGCAAGTTGCTCAGTTTTAATCGCTCAACAACAAAAAAAATCAGATGAACATTTCGCATCAACATAGACACCAGAAATGACAATGGCAGAAACAGCCCCATCAAACCTGCAAAGTCCTCTTTACTAACATCTGAGGTCTAGTGCCAAAATTGGGAGATTTGTCTCACAGACTAGTCAAGCCTGACAACAGCTGGTATCATAGCTGAGAAACCATGTTCCAGACATTACCATCACCAACTCTGGTATATTCTGTCCCACCAACAGGACAGAACCGGCAGAGGTGGTGACACTGTGGTATATAGTCGGGAGGAACTTGCCGGAGAGTCCTCAACATTGACACTGGACCTCATGAATTCTCATGGCTTCAGGTTAAACATGGGCAAGGAAACCTCCTGCTGATTACCACATACTATCCTCCCTCAGCTGATGAGTCAGTACTCCTCCATGATGAACAACACTTGGAGGGAGCACTGAGGGTGGCAAGGGTGGAAAATGTGCTCTGGGTGGGGATTTGAAAGTCCGTCACCAAGAGTACTAGTGATTGAGCAGGTGGAGTCGTAAAGGACATTGTTGTGAGACTGGGTCTGTGGCAGGTGGTGAGGGAACCAACAAGAGGAAAGAACATACTTGACCTCATCCTTATCAATCTGCTGGCTGCAGGATGCATCTGTCCATGCCACTATCGGTAAGAGTGACCACCGCACAGTCCTTGTGGAGACAAAGTCCCACCTTCACGTTGAGAACACCCTTTATTGTGTTATGTGGCACTATCACCATGCTAAATGGGACACGTGTCAAACAGATCAAGCAACTCAAGACTGGGCATCCATGAGGCGATGTGGGCCTCAACAGCAACAGAATTCAGCACAAACTGTAAAGTCATGGCCCACCATATCCCCACTAAACCATTAACATCAAGCCAGGGAATCAACCCTAGTTCAATGAACACTGCCAGGAGCAGCACCAGGCAAACCTGAAGATGAGGTACAACCAGGTTAAGCTATCAAACAGGACTACTTGTAAACCAAACAGTATAAGCAGCAAGTGACAGACAGAACTTAGTGATCCTATCACCAATGGAGCAGATCTAAGTTCTGCAGTCCTGTCACATCCAGCCATGAATGGTGGTGGATAATTAAACAACTCACTGGAGGAGGAAGCTATACAAATATCTCCATCCTCAATGATAGAAGAGCCCAGCTCATCAGTGTAAAAGATAAGGCTGAAGCTTTTTCAATAGTCTTCAGCCTGAAGTGCTGAGTGAATGAGCTATCTCAGCCTCCTCCAGTGGTCCCCAGCATTACAGATACCAGTCTTCAGCCAAATCACTCAACATAATAAAAAGAAACTTTTGGAGACACGGGATACTGCAAAGACTATGGGCCCTGACAAAATTCCAGCAATAATACTGAAGACCTCATGCTTCAGAACTTGCCGCTCCCCGACCCAAGCTCCTCCAAAACAGTTACAACACAGGCATCTACCCGACAATGTGGAAAATTACCCAGGTATGTCCTGTACCCACAAAGCTGGACAAAATAAACATAGGCAATTACCGCCCCATCAGTCTACTCTCGATCATCAGTAAAGTGATGGAAGGTGTCATCAACAGTGCTATCAAGCAGCACCTGCTCAGTAATAACCTGCTCAGTGACGCCCAGTTTGAGTTCCATTCAGGACACTCAGCTCCTGACCGCATTACAGCCTTGGTTCAAACATGGACAGAATAGCTGAATTCCAGAGGTGAGGTGAGAGTGACAGCCCTTGACATCTAGGCTACATTCAACCAAGTGTGGCATCAAGGAGCCTCACAAAACTGGAATCAATGGGTTTCAGGTATCTCTGTTGGTTAAAGTCATACCTGACTCATAGGAAGATGGACGTGGTTGTTGGAGGTCAGTCATCTCAGCTCCAGGACATCTCTGCAGGAGTTCCTCAGGGTAGTGTGTTAGGCCCAACCATCTTCAGCTGTTTTATCAATGACTTACCCTCCATCATAAGGTCAGAAGTGAGGATGTTTGCTAATGATTGCACAATGTCCTGCACCATTTATAACTCCTCAGAAAATGAGGCAATTCATGTCCATTGGAACAAGACCTGAACAATATGCAGACTTGGGCTTACAAGTAGCAAGTAACATTTATGCCACACAAATGCCAGGCGAAGACCATCTCTGATAAGCGATAATCTAACCACTGCCCCTTGACATTCAATGATGTACCCAACTCTGAATACCCCACTATCAACATCAAGTTACCATTGACCAGTAAGTCAACTGGCCACATAAACACATTGTCTACAAAAGCAAGTCAAAAGCTAGGAATACCAAGGCTAATAATTCACCTCCTGACTCCCCAAAGTCTGTCCATCATCTACAAGGTACAAGTCAGGAGTGTGATGGAATATTCTCCACTTGCCTGGATTGTGCAATTCCAACAACATTTAAGAAGCTTGGCATCTTCCAGGACAAAGCAGCCCACTTGGTTAGCACCACATCCAGAAACTTCCGCTACCTCCTCCAATGCTCAGTAGCAGCAGTATGTACTAACTACAAAACACACTGCAGAAATTCACCAAAGATCCTCAGACAGCACCTTCCAAATTTACAACCACTTCTATCTAGAAGGACAATGGCAGCAGATACATCAGAACACCACCACCTGCAAGCTCCCCTCCATGCCACTCATCATCATGACTTGGAAATATATACCACCATTCATTCACTGTTGCTGGGTCAATATCCTGGAATTCCCTCCCTAATGGCACTGTGGGACAACCCACAGGATGTCCACTGCAACGGCTCAAGAAGGCAGCCCACCACCACCTTCTGAAGGGCAACCAGGGACTGGCAATAAATACTGACCCAGCCAGTGACACCTACGTCCCACATATGTATATTAAAAAAGTTGCATCTTGAATGGATGCCACAAAAATTATTTCAAGTTTTATCACAGGGTAAATACGCAGCATCTCCTTAGATAGATGTCTTTGTTTTAAGTTGTTTCTGTTTGTTTTCTGATTTGTAAATAAATCAAAATAGAACTGAATGATTCAAGTGTTTTTTTTTCACACAAATACTAGTCTCTGACATGTCCATCCATGTAAAATACTGTGGAATATTCCAATGATGTTTACAAACTTATCCAATTCGGTTGAATTGAAAACTGCTGACTACCCTGAATTAGGTTCCAAATTGTATCTGCACTTACCTTAGCTGAACAACTTAGCTCTGACACATTTCTCAAAATCTAAATGTTAGACTAAAACCATATCAGCAATACAGAGACTATTTAACCATTGGTGGAAGGAATTAATTGCCACAAAATAAACTTTTGTAGAATTTGATACACGGGCAATAGCTTTGACTGGACTATGATTGTCACTTCAGTGTGACTACTGAATCCTGTGTTCTATCATGAAGTTGTTACTGTAACGGACTTCCAGAATTTGGAAACATTTCTGTTCCCTTCTTGTCTTGACAGTTATGATTGATACTGAAACATTGTTTCACAGTCAGTAAACACTCCTGAGCAATGATTCTTCAGGCATTCAACTGGGAAATGCGTTTTGGCATTTTATTCAAGTGTCTGGAATTACAGCTTAGTCTGATCGCATTCTTAACTGATCCACACACATGGACCCTTCCTAAAAGGTTCACTTGACAGAAACAATATTTCAATCCTGCTTAGATCAGCTAAGGCATGACCTTGGACCGAAGGGTCTGTTTCCAAGCTGTATGACTCTACGACCTGAGATCACTCCTGGGGAGGCTTCTTGTTCATATGGTTTAGTTTCATTCAAGGCAGTTTATTTACTTCCTGAGCTGTCAGGGAAACTTTGCAAACATCTCTGAATAAAAATGAAGACTAAAGTTGACCCACGTACACTGTCATTTTGCAGAAACAGCAATACAGGCTAAGCGCTGTATCTGCGGCTCTGGTTTCTGTGATTTGCTGCGGCCTGAACATGTTACAGGGAAGTCTCTAGAACCAGGGACCCGGGGGCTGCTGGGACTGTACATTTCCCATTTAATTGAATGGGTTTGCGACTGTATGCGGTTTCAGGCTTCTGCGGTACTTATCTCCTGCGGGTATGAGGGGACTACTGTAATCTATTTAACTTGCACAATTAAGGGCAGTACTGCTACAGTAATGGAAAATCTGGATCTTTGCAACAATCACTGAATAGATTGTACTAGAGATGACATTGGATCTTTGAGTCAAGAATGCAGATAAATAAACACTTGCATTTATGGGAAACATATGGGAGACCAGTCAGGACTTAAACCTAGACAGATTGAAGGCGTGAATGGTGGTTTCTGCAGCAGATGAGCTGGGACTGGTGAAGTCAGACAATGTCACAAAGGTGGAAATTTTAATAATGCCATGAATTTGAAATTGGAAACTCATCTCAGAATCAAATGTAACGCCAAAGTTGTCAACGAATATGCTTTATCTCAGCCTGTTGGCAGAGATAAGGATGGAGTCAGTAGCTAGGAAATTGAGTTTGGCTGTGAGACTGAAAAAAAATGATGGTTTCGCTCATTCCAATACTTAATTGAAGGAAATTTCTGTTCATACCTGTGGATGTCAGATGATTATTAATTAGCTACATTGGAGATATTGAGAGAGTGGTGCTGAAACACAATATTCATGTGAAATCCAGTGCTGTGCCTTTGGATCATTTTGTTGAAGGATGGAATGTAGATGAGAAATATGACAGATCCTTTACATCTTCAGCATTAATGGTGCAGGAACAGGAACAGAAGCCATTGCAAATGCAACAGGGAAATGTGTCAGTCTTCCTCTAACACTATCTCCAAAATATGAGGAATGCCTCAATAAACGCTGGTTGGGGTCAAATGGCACAAAAAAACTCGAAAGGCAAGGTTCTCTGAATAGTTCAATACTTTGTTCTATGTACAAAGATTTTCATATAAAGTGGCTATTATGCAACATCCAAGAAACAGGGATCTTTTGGATTCTACAGAAGCATTGGATAATGTTTCACAGGCTGTAAAAGGTCTGCAGTCATATGTTTTTATTCATTCTTGGGATGTGATTATCACTGGCAAGGTCAGCATTATCGGAAATCCTGACTTGCCTTTAAGGGGCTTCATGGTGGCTCAGTGGTTAGCACTGCTGCCTCATGCCAGAGGGATCTGGGTTTGATTCCAGCCTCAGCTAGCTGTCCGTGTGGAGTTTGCACATTCTCTCCATGCCTGCATGGGTTTAGCTCTGGTTTTCTCCCACAGTCTAAAAGTGTGCAGGTTAGGTGCATTGGCCATGGGAAATTGTCCATAGTGTCCAGACATGTACAGGTTGGGTCGATTGGCCATGGATGTTACAGGGTTACAGCGGTGGGTCTGCATAGCATCCTCTTTGGAGGGTTAGTATGGACTAAATGGCCTGCTTCTATACTGTACTCCATGTAGACAGTTGCATTAAATTGGGTTCTTCCAGACGAGTGGCTTGCTAAACCATCTCATAGGGGCAGTAAAAGTCAAACAGTTTGCTGAGGGTCTAGAGTGTGAGACCAACAGGTTTCCTTCCCTAAAGGATGCAAGAGATGTGTAGTGTAGAGTAGAGTAGAGTAGCTTTTTATTTGTCATTTCTACCATTTACTATACCATAAAAACAAGACAACATTCCTCCCAGGGCCGAGTGTGCTAAGTAGACAGCACAAACTATACAATCGTCCACGGCTTAACGTGCATAAGAAGTGCAAAACACGCAAGTTACAGAGTAATAGAAGAAGGATAAATAATAGACATTTTTCTAGCAACAATTCAAAATCATGCAAAGAATTTCAGATGAGAAAGAGTCCGATCATACTGTGTTAAGGAGCCTGATGGCTTGAGGGAAGAGACTGTTGCACACTCTGGCCGTGAGAGACTGAATACTCCGGTATCTTCTGCCAGATGGTAGGAGGGAGAAGAATTTGAGTGAGGTCTTGCATAATTCTCTTAACCTTTCAGATGTAGCACGTGGTGTAAATGTCTGTAATGGAGGGAAGAGAGAACCCAATGATCTTCTCAGCTGTCCTCACTATCTGTTGTAGTTTCTTTCAATCTGAGACGGTGCAATTCCTGAACCAGGCAGTGATGCAGCAGCTCAGGGTACTCTCAATGAACCCTCTGTTGAGGATGGGGGGTTAGGAAATGGGCTTTCCTCAGCCTGCGCAGAAAGTAGAGACACTGCGGAGCTTTCATTGTTATGACCCCATGTAACCAGTGAACAACAGAGGCGTGCAACTCGTAGGTGCCCTGTGCTCCAAATAAAGTGTGGAAGTGGTGTGAGAGTTGGTTCAAGAGCTGCTGTACTGATGGGGCTGGTGGTTTGCCGGTACCAATATGCATGGGTGAAAGATTGAAGAGGACAGTGGCCGTGGAGCACATTGTGCTAAAGACACGCTTGGACAAAGGCCAGGGCAAACAGTTGGTGAACTGCAACTGCCACATACATGGACTGAGCAACATTGGGAACTTGTGCCATCTAGTTTCTTGGAAAAGAAGGGAAGAGTTGGCAGTGATGTATATGTAAAGCGAGTTGTGGTATTAATGAGGTGCAAATGCATGGAGATGCATTAAATTCAGCAGAAACTTCCGACTTCATTATGTTGCCTACTTTGTCCGTAAATACCTCTATACTATTTATTTCAACCACTCTCTGATTTCAACTTTCTGACTGCTCTTTGCGTGAAGTTTTTTTCTTAATTCTTTACTAGATTTCTTGGTGACTATCTTACATTGATGGCCTCTAGTTATGCTCTTTCGCACAAGAAGAAACATTCACTCAGGTGATCTAGACTCGACAGCACCCATGGAGAGAGAGAGAGCATGCCAACATTTCGAGTTAGCAAGCTGTCTCTCCATGGACGCTGTCTGACCCACTGTGATCTGCAGCATTTGTTGTTTTCAGTACAGATTCCAGCATCTGCAATAATTTGCTCCCCTTCCTAAACCAGTCTGCCTTTTCAGATTTCATTTCAAAGCCACCTTTTGTATTCTCATATGCTCACTTCTTTGTCTTGGCATGGGTTTTTCACTGATGAGGTCTCTCTGAAGTATTCAGGATATTTACTGACATCAAAGGCATTACAAGAACATTGGGAAAGGAATAGGTCATTTTGCCCCTTAATCTTTATGCATCAATGAGGTTATACTTGATCCAACTCAATATACCCACCCTTGGCCCATATCCCCTTAATATCTTTGGTAAGAAAAATCAATCTCAGATTTTAAGTTAACAACTGACCCTGAACCAGCTGCTGTTCCAAATATGTGAAACTTGAAAGGGTTCAGATAAGATTTACAAGGATGTTGCCAGGGTTGGAGGATTTGAACTATAGGGAGAGGTTAAATAGGCTGGGGCTGTTTTCCCTGGCTGAGGGGTAACCTTATAGAGGTTTATAAAATCATGAGGGGCATGGCTAGGATAAATAGACAAAGTATGTTTCCTGGGGTGGGGGAGTCCAGAACTTGAGGTCATTGGTTTAGGGTGAGCAAGGAAAGATATAATAGGGACCTAAGGAGCAATTTTTTCACGCAGAGGATGTTGCGTGTATGGAATGAGCTGCCGGAGGAAGTGGTGGAGGCTGGTACAATTGCAACATTTAAAAGGCATCAGGATGGGTATATGAATAGGAAGGATTTAGAGGGATATGGGTTGGGTGCTGACAGGTGGGACTAGACTGGGTTGGGATATCTGGTCGCCATGGACAAGTTGGGCCGAAGGCTATGTATCTATGCTGGACATCTCTATGACTCTATGAGTCTATCTGTTAGCGTTTGTAAGTAGAAATACTTCATTTCTATAAGTCTGGCTCTAAAGTTTAGGCTATATTGCCTAATCCCACTGTATTATCTAATCCAAGATTCCTCAAGCTACAAATGTTTTTTCTCTCCATGGGGCCAGCAACCATGATTCTATTAGTTTTTAAATAGTGATGGAAAAGGATAGGCCAGATCTAAAAGTTGAAGTTCTAAATTAAAAGGAAGCTCATTTTGACAGTATTATGCAAGAACTTTCAAAAGCTGATTGGGGGCAAATGTTCACAAATAAAGGGACGGCTGGAAAATGGGAAACTTGCTGAAATGAGATAACAAGAGTCCAGAGAAAGTTTATTCCTGTCAGGGTGAAAGGGAAGGCTGGTAGGTAGAGGGAATGCTGGATGACTAAAGAAATTGAGGGTTTGGTTAAAAAGAAGGAAGCATATGTCAGGTATAGACAGGATAGATTGAGTAAATCCTTAGAAGAGTATAAAGGCAATAGGAGTATATTTAAGAGGGAAATCAGGAGGGCAAAAAAGGGGACATGAGATAGCTTTGGCAAATAGGGTTAAGGAGAATCTAAAGGGTTTTTACGGACAAAAGGGTAACTAGGGAGAGAATCTTATAAACCTCTATCAAATCACCCCTCATCCTTCGCCGTTCCAACGAGAAAAGGCTTAGCACTCTCAACCTATCCTCGTACGACCTATTCTCCATTCCAGGCAACATCCTGGTAAATCTTCTCTGCACCCTCTCCAAAGCTTCCACATCTTTCCTAAAGTGAGGCGACCAGAACTGCACACAGTACTTCAAATGTGGCCTAACCAAAGTTCTGTACAGTTGCAACATCATTTCACGACTCTTGAATTCAATCCCTCTGCTAGTGAACGCTAATACACCATAGGCCTTCTTACAAGCTCTATCCACCTGAGTGGCAACTTTCAAAGATCTATGAACATAGACCCCAAGATCCCTCTGCTCCTCCACCTTACTAAGAACCCTACCATTAACCCGGTATTCTGCATTC
>NC_057712.1:114109580-114119169 GCF_004010195.1 Chiloscyllium plagiosum | reverse complement strand
CCACCCTCTCTAATCTTACTGAAACATCTGTAACCAGGAACCTCCAACAACCATTCGTGTCCCTCTTCTATCCACGTTTCCGTGATGGCCACAACATCGTAGTCCCAGGTACCTATCCACGCCTTAAGTTCACCGACCTTATTTCTGATACTCCTTGCGTTGAAGTATACGCACTTGAGCCCATCTCTGTGTCCGCAAGTATTCCCTGTCAGTGCTACCTTCTTCACAGCCTCCCTACATTCTTGGACATGCTGACAAACAGCTAGCCTACTTGCTGGACTACAAGTCCGGATCGCATTCGCCTGCCAAATTAGTTTTAAGCCCCCCCGACGAGTGCTAGCAAACCTACCCCCCAGGATATTGGTGCCCTTCTGGTTCAGGTGCAACCCGTCCTGCTTGTACAGGTCCCTCCTTCCCCAGAATGCAGTCCAATTGTCCAAATACCTGAAGCTCTCCCTCCTACACCATCCTTGCAGCCACGTGTTCAACTGCACTCTCTCCCTATTCCATGCCTCACTGTCACGTGGCACCGGCAACAACCCAGAGATGACGACTCTGTCCGTCCTAGCTTTTAGCTTCCAGCCTAAGCTCTTGAATGACCTCCCCATCCCTCTTCCTACCTATGTTGTTGGTGCCAACGTGCACCACGACTTCTGGCTGCACACCCTCCCCCTTAAGGATTCTGAAGACACAGTAAACATCAATGTTTACTGTGGAAAAGGATACGGAAGATACAGAATGTAGGGAAATAGATGGTGACATCTTGAAAAATGTCCATATTACAGAGGGAGAAGTGATGGTAGTCTTGAAACGCATACAAGTGGATAAAGCTCCAGGACCTGATCAGGTGTATCCTCAAACTCTGTGGGAAGCTGGAGAAGTGATTGCTGAGCCCCTCGCTGAGATATTTGTATCATCGATAGTCACAGGTGATGTGCCAGAGGACTGGAGGTTGGCTAACGTGGTGTACTATTTAAGAAGGGTGGTAAGGACAAGCCAGGGAATTATAATCCAGTGAGCCTGACATCAGTGGTGGGCAAGTTGTTGTAGGGAATCCTGAGGGACAGGATGTACATGTATTCGGAAAGGCAAGGACTGATTAGAGATAGTCAACATGGCTTTGTGCATGGGAAATCATGTCTCATGAACTTGATTGAGTTTTTTGAAAAGTAATAAAAAGGATTGATAAGGGCAGAATGATAGACGTGATCTATATGGACTTCAGTAAGGCATTTGTCAAGGTTCCCCATGGGAGACTGGTTAGCAAGGTTAGATCTCATGGAATACAGGGAGAACTAGCCATTGGATACAGAACTGGCTCGAGGTCATGTTGTGACTGTGTAGGATGTTGGTTAGGCCACTGTTGGAATATTGCGTGCAATTCTGGTCTTCTTCCGATCAAAAGGATGTTGTGAAACTTGAAAGGATTCAGAAAAGATTTACAAGAATGTTGCCAGGGTTGGAGGGTTTGAGCTATAGGGAGAGGTTGAATAGCCTGGGGCTGTTTTCCCTGGAGTGTTGGAGGCTGAGGGGTGACCTTATAGAGGTTTATAAAATCATGAGGGGCACGGATAGGATAAATAGACAAGGTCTTTTCCCTGGGGTGGGGGAGTACAGAACTACAGGGCACAGGTTTAGGGTGAGAGGGGAAAGATATAAAAGAGACCTAAGGTGCAACTTTTCACACAGAGGGTGGTACGTGTATGGAATGAGCTGCCAGAGGAAGTGGCGGAGGTTGGTACAATTGCAACATTTAAAAGGCATCTGGATGGGTATATGAATAGGAAGGGTTTGGAGATATATGGGCCAGGTGCTGGCAGGTGGGACTAGATTAGGTTGGGATATCTGGTCGGCATAGATGAGTTGGATTGAAGGACCTGTTTCCATGCTGGACATCTCTATGACTCTGTATAAATGCAAGTTGTTGTTTGAGAAAGTTAGGTTTTGTTGTTTCTATGTTGCATTCATATTCTAGATCATTTTCTGCGTTCCTGTTTGTACTTTCTCTATTACTTTTATATCTGATGATATTTAGGTTTGGTTCTTGTTATTCTCAAAGCTAACTGACCCTCTTTTTAATTTTGATTTGAGCTCCTTTTGGAATGCTATTTCTCTCCCTCGCTTGAACTTGGTTGGTTTCCAGTTATCTGACATCATTTCAGATATATCTCTGTTTCTGATCCAGCATTGTATTTGCCAGTTTTATTTCCATTTTCCCTATTGACATCCAGTTTCATTTTGCTACACTCTCCTATTTTTATAATCAATTTTGACTTCAATGTTCTACTTTTGTATTTCAAACATACTCTGCTGCGTTTAGATTACCTACTTGTTCCACTCAATTCATATAGAACTAAAAGTGTATTGGAGCAGAACCATATTGAGAACACTCCTGAATGTGCTGTAACAATATTTCTTCCTTTTTAACAAAAACATTTTCACGACTTAAAACTAATTATCGATCAAATTAAGTAGTCGATATTTCTATTGTTTATACCCTCCAAATTGTCAACAAAGGTCAACCATAAAATCACAATATCCCTACAGTGTGGAAGCAGGTCATTTGGCCCATTGAGTCCACATCAACCTGCTGAAGAGGATCCCATCCAGACGCAACCCCTTTACCCTATCCGTTTCTGAGCTGTGCATTTTTAAGAATCTGTGACTGCTGTAGCTAATCTCCTGGCTCCTTCTTTCTGTTGTGGTGAGGACTAGTTCTTACATGGCTTACTGTGGAGGATGGGATCTGCCTGTACCCTGGGGGGAAGGGATCAGTACTGGGCCCTGTGGGGAGAGGGGTCAGAGTTCAGACACTGTAGGGAGAGGGGTCAGTGTCGGACCATGTGGGGAAGGGGTCAGTGTCAGACCCTGTGGGGTGAGGGGTCTGTGCTGGACCCTGTGGGGAGAGGGGTCAGTGTTGGACCCCGTGGGGTGAGAGGTTAGTGTTGGGAAGAGGGGTCAGTGCTGGACCCTGTGGGGTGAGGAGTCTGTGCTGGACCCTGTGGGGTGAGAGGTCAGTGTCAGACCTTGTGGGGTGAGGGGTCAGTGCTGGACCCTGTGGGGGGTGGGGTCAGTATCAGACCCTGTGGGTGAGGGGTCAGTGTCAGACCCTGTGGGGTGAGGGGTCAGTGTCAGACTCTGTGGGGTGAGGGGTCAGTGCTGGACCTGTGGGGAGAGGGGTCAGTGTCAGACTCTGTGGGGTGAGGGGTCAGTGCTGGACCCTGTGGGGAGAGGGGTCAGTGTCGGACCCTGTGGGAAGAGGGGTCAGTGCTGGACCCTATGGGGTGAGAGGTCAGTGTCAGACCCTGTGGGTGAGGGGTCACTGTCAGACTCTGTGGGGTGAGGGGTCAGTGTCAGACCCTGTGGGGAGACGGGTCGGTGTCAGACCTTGTGGGGTGAGGGGTCACTGTCAGACCCTGTGGGGTGAGGGGTCAGTGTCAGACTCTGTGGGGAGAGGGGTCGGTGTCGGACCCTGTGGGGTGAGGGGTCAGAGCTGGACCCTGTAGGGTGAGGGGTCAGTGCTGGACCCTGTAGGGTGAGGGGTCAGTGCTGGATCCTGTGGGGGGAGGGGTCAGTGTCAGACCTTGTGGGGAGATGGGTCAAAGCTGTGCCCTGTGAGAAGAGGGGTCAGTGTCAGATCCTGTGGGAAGACTGGTTAGTGCTGGACCCTATGGGGTGAGGGGTCAGTTATGCACCCTGGGGGTGAGGGGTCAATGTCAGACCCTGTGGGGTGAGAGGTCAGTGTCAAACCCTGGGGGTAAGGGGTCACTGTCAGACCCTGTGGGGTGAGGGGTCTGTGTCGGACCCTGTGGGATGAGGGGTCAGTGCAGGACCCTGTGGGGTGAGAGGTCAGTGTCAAACCCTGGGGGTGAGGGGTCACTGTCAGACCCTTTGGGGTGAGGGGTCTGTGTCAGACCCTGTGGGGTGAGAGGTCAGAGCTGTGCCCTGTGGGAAGAGGGGTCAGTGTCAGATCCTGGGGATGAGGGGTCACTGTCAGACCCTGTGGGGAGAGGGGTCAGTGTCGGAGCCTGTGGGGTGAGGGGTCAGTGCTGGACCCTGTGGGGTGAGGGGTCAGTGTCAGACACTGTGGGGTGAGGGATCAGTGTTGGACCCTGTGTGGTGAGGGGTCAGTGTCGGACCCTGTGGAGTGAGGGGTCAGTGCTGGACCCTGGGGGTGAGGGGTCAGTGCTGGACCCTGTGGGGTGAGGGTTCAGTGTTGGACCCTGGGGGTGAGAGATCAGTGCTGGACCCTGTGGGGAGAGGGGTTAGTGTCAGGCGGTGTGGAGTGAGGGGTCAGTGTTGGACCCTGTGGAGTGAGGGGGTCAGTGTCAGACCCTGTGGGGTGATGGGTCAGCGGTGCACCCTGTGGGGAAGGGGTGAGTGTCAGACCCTGTGGGGTGAAGGGTCAGCAGAGGACCCTGTGAGTTTGACTCTTTCAGCTGCTCACAAATGAACGGGGGAGGAGAAATATTTAAATAATGACACAGGAAAGCAGTGAACTGATTGGCCAGTAAGGAATTACCTTTGGGATGAATCCTAATTAGCAGTACAAAAACAGAAATTGCTGGAAAGGTTCAGCAGGTCTGACAGCACCTGTGGAGAGAAATCAGAGTTAATATTTCAGGCCGGACAGCCCTCATTAAAATCAACATTCTCCCTCATCTACTGTATCCTGTGTGAATGTGTCCTCTGCTTTTTTACTAAGCAAACATTTAGAAGATTGAACAGCTGTTTCAGTTCCTTTATCTGGTATCGCAAGCGACCCTTTATTAAACTGATTAAACTGCAGCTTCCCACAGACTGGGAGGAGTGGACCTCCCAACTATCAATGAAGCTCATTGCTATCTTACATGAATGACTGGGCCAGATGGGACCCTCACTCACTATGATTAGACATCAAAACATCACAGGCAAGATGCCCCCTTACTAGCATGCTCTTCTTGGACAAAATGAGGACAGTTAAGGAATATTGCTATAGCTCAATACTTATTAACACTGCTAAACACTGAGGGCAATTCAACAGAATGAGGGCAATATTGCCAAAACATTTTTTTTGACACCCATAGTTGGTATGCCAGGTTTTCAGCTGGGGATAATAGACTAGGGGTTTAAACTATAGGCAGCTAGGGTGTGTCTTGCTTGGGTGACTTATTCGAGGGGGACATACTGATGTCTTTTGACCATTTGGCTCGGAAACATGAGATGCCCAGTAGGGACATCTTCCATTTTTTTCAAATTAGGAATTTCATACAAAAAGAGACCACAGTTCTAACTGATCCTTATGGATCTAACACAGGGAAGAGGGTGCTGAGTACTGAGAACACACTTTCTGTCAGCAATGTCCATCACCTGTTGGGAGAGGGCCCCTCAGACTCATCCGAACAGCTCTGTAAGGTATGGGAGGGGGAGCTGGACATTGAGATCTCTTCTGAAGTATGGGAGGATATCTGGAAAGGTGCAAGGAGGATCTTGATTTGCAACATGACCCATGCCTTGCAATTGAAGATTCTCCACAGGGTCCACTTGGCTCCAGACCACCTTTCAAAATTTAAAGCTGGAGTATCTCCAATGTATCCTAAGGGCAAAATGAGTACAGGGATGCTCACTCATTGTCTCTGGTCCTGCCGCAGACTTCGAGCATACTGGAGTGCTGTGGTAGGTGAAATAGAGAGGGTCTTGGGGTCAGAGATGGAGATGGATCTCTTCTTCTTGGCCTAGTTAATCCACTTCCATTAGATGCGCACACAAAAAAGAAAGAGCATTCTGTTAGGGTGGGTGTCTGCCCCCCACCCCCCTCCACGGGGACTGTCAGGCTGGCGTAAGTTAGTCATGGAACACATCCCTTTGGACTTTTTTACAAGCATGGGATAAGGTTCTAAAATCAGAATATGAGGAGTTTAGGGGCAAGTTAAAAAGGAGGAATTGTTTCACCCAGAGAGTGGTAAGCATGTGGAAATCCCTGCCATTGGAAACTGTAAGGCCAAAACGTTGAAGACTTTCAAGGAAAGATGTAGATATAGTTAGATTACTTACAGTGTGGAAACAGGCCCTTCGGCCCAACAAGTCCACACCGACCCGCCGAAGCGCAACCCACCCATACATCTACCCCTTACCTAACACTACTGGCAATTTAGCATGGCCAATTCACCTGACCTGCACATCTTTGTGACTGTGGGAGGAAACCGGAGCACACCCACGCAGACACGGGGAGAATGTGTAAACTCCACACAGTCAGTCGTCTGAGGCAGGAATTGAACCCAGGTCTCTGGCGCTGGGAGGCAGCAGTGCTAACCACTGTGCCACCGTGCCGCCCACTTGGGGCTAAAAGAATCAAAGAATATGGGGAGAAAGCAGGGACAGGGACTTGAGTTGGATGATCAGCCATGAACATACTGAATGGTGCAACAGACTTGAAAGGCTGAATGCCCTACCCCTGCTCCTCTATTTGATGTTTGCCCTCCTGGGTGGGCAAGATTGCAGGTATACGAGATGTGGTTGAAGAAGCCTTGGTAAGTTACCACTGTGCATTTTGTAGATTGTATACACTGTAGGCCACTGTGCAACAGTCATATAGAAAATAAGTATTTAAGGAGGTGGTTTGCTTGCTGAATAAGCAGGAAGCTTTGACCTAGCTGATACTGTTGAATATTTCAAACTTTGCTGGAGCTGCTGTCAACCCAACAATTCATGTGAATTCTGTCACCCTCCTGACTTTGTGCCTTGTCAATGCTGGAAAGGCTTTGGGGAGTCAGGAGATTAATTATTTGCAGCAGAATATTCACCTGATCTTTTGTTTCTTTATGGTAGACCTTTAGTTGATTCAGTAAGGGTTCTGGTCAATGGGTCAGATGATTACATTCTCACTTGTGAAGATGGCCATTGCCTGGCACTTGTGTTGCATGAATGTTACTGTGGCCAGACCAACGAGTTACAGAAGTTTAGCTTTCTTGGTTATGTACTGTACACCAATTAATATCTCTGAGACACTCCACACTTCTGTTTTTTTTTTATTGCATTGATTGTAGGAAGACATAAGTACAATACTACACTCATCTCAAAATAGGATTTTCTGAACAGGCAGATATGATCTCAAACATTGCAATATGTGATCAGAGTGAAACTTGAACTTTTGACTTGTGGACTCAGCTTCAAGACTGTTTAAGAAGCATTTAGGGCGGTGAAGCAAAATGGTCTGTACTCGATAAACCTTTGCCTTTTTATTAGCTTTTCAGACTTTAAACTTATTCCATTGCAATATTTCTTTGTATGTCGCATGTAAGTTTGCACTTATTTTTGTCTTGTTTATGTTGCTGTTTCCGACTGCACTTTTATTGAATTGGGCTTTTCTTTTTTAAAGCTGGTGAAGCTGTCAGCATTCTCCAACATTACTCCACAGGTACCAATGATTCCACACTCCTGGCATCATGTGCAGTTTCAATTCCCACCAATACAATTTCCCCCAAAACTTCCACTTCTAGACTTTTAGCCTCACCAATCCTACCCTTGGAAAGGTCACAGTTTATCAAGCGCAGTTTAATAGGTGTATTGTAAGGCAGCTGGTACCTGAAAGGGTTAACTGATACCATAGAATAAATTCTGCTTATCAGAAAGAATTGTTCCTAATAGGAGCTAATTCATGTTGCAGCTCCAGTCTCTAAGTTATGGTTCTCGTAAAGATTAAGGTCAACTCAGCATTGCCCTACCGGACCCATTAGAGAGACAACTGGTGGTGGTCTAACCTAAGAGGAAGAGGTTGAGAAGGACAAGTCCTCCACAGTAAGCTCAGCAGGCACGGAAATCGAACCAACAATGTTGCTGTTCCACTAAATTGAAAATTAGCCACTTAGCCAACAGAACAAAGGAGCTATTTTTGATGAGAAGGCAAGCTGTAGACTTGAGGTTTCTGAAAGTATAACCAACATTGGGGCTGAAAGCATCTATCGAATCATCAACACCACAAACTTGAAAGAGAGAAATCTGTATAAGCATACAACACCAGAACAACTCAGCAACAGAACTTTGAAGAATAACACTGCAAAAAGACTGAACCCTGGAACTTCCAGAGGTGGATCACTGTTGGTTGAAACTCTGTCCAGATTATACCTTTAATCAGGTAATAGCTATGTTGGATCGCAGGCTAATACTTGCTTACATTGGTGGGCGGGGTGTCTTAATAAAGTTAAAAACATTGTATCAAGAATCAACTTTCTTTGAGATTTCTTAATAAGAATCCAAATTAAAGGTAACTTGTGTTACCACAACAGCGGTAAACCTATTTAATTGAAACAATTACACAAAAAAAGCCTTTTAAATTGATTTTTGTAAGGATTGTTATAAGGATTTTTTAATATTGGCTGTTTTCCCTGGTGTGTCGGAGACTGAGGGGTGACCTTATAGAGGTTTATAAAATCATGAGGGGCATGGATAGAGTCAATAGACAAGGTCTTTTCCCTGGGGTCAGGGAGTCCAGAACTAAAGGGCATAGTTTTAGGGTGAGAGTAGAAAAAATTAAAAGGGACCTCAGGGGCAACGTTTTCACACAGAGGGTGGTGTGTGTATGGAATGAGCTGCCAAAGAATGTGGTGGAGGCTGGTACAATTACAACATTTAAAAGGCATCTGGATGAATATATGAATAGGAACAGTTTAGAGGGATAAGGGCCGGGTCCTGGCAAATGGGACTAAATTAGGTTGGAATATCTTGCCAGCATGGACAAATTGGACCAATGGGCCTGTTTCCAGGGTGTACATCTCTATGACTCCCTGGCCCTTTTGATATTCAACCTTAGGGTTGCCTGCACTACAATCTAAATTCTTTAAGATGGTATTTCAGACTTATTCTTTGGTTGAAGGGTTGTTTGTCTTTGGAATTCTGTTTCCTCATGAGCAACAGTCATTAAATATATTGAAAACTGAGTTTGACAGAGTTTTAATCAATAGGGGAGTTAAGGACTGTAGGAAGTTGGCAGGAGGCTAGCATTAGCTCAGTCATAATCTTACCAAGTGGTATAGCAAGCCCAATGAGCCAATGGTCTTCTGCTGATTGTAATTCTTCTGATCTATGGAACCCTTCAATGATGGCACTGTCTTCCATGTATATTTAAATCGAGTTTTGCATCTTGAATTCAACCAGCGCACCAGGAAGTTATTAGACTGATAAAAAATCATCACACAGGAAGTTTATTTTTCAGTCACCTTGTAAAATGCTGCCATACTACTGATGTGATTGCCTTTAGAACATAGAAGAATACAGCGCAGTACAGGCCCTTCGGCCCTCGATGTTGCGCCGATCCAAGCCCACCTAACCTACACTAGCCCACTATCCTCCACATGCCTATCCAATGCCCGTTTAAATGCCCATAATGAGGGAGAGTCCACCACTGCTACTGGCAGGGCATTCCATGAACTCACGACTCGCTGAGTAAAGAACCTACCCCTAACATCTGTCCTATACCTACCCCCCCTTAATTTAAAGCTATGCCCCCTCGTAATAGCTGACTCCATACGTGGAAAAAAATTCTCACTGTCGACCCTATCTCAA
This sequence comes from Chiloscyllium plagiosum, assembly GCF_004010195.1. Classification (NCBI taxonomy): domain Eukaryota; kingdom Metazoa; phylum Chordata; class Chondrichthyes; order Orectolobiformes; family Hemiscylliidae; genus Chiloscyllium; species Chiloscyllium plagiosum. The sequence goes on along the minus strand of NC_057712.1, from coordinate 114,109,629 downwards.
CCCCTAATCATCTTGTACACCTCTATCAAGTCACCCCTAAAACTTCTTT
>NC_057712.1:114100204-114106596 GCF_004010195.1 Chiloscyllium plagiosum | reverse complement strand
CTTTCCACAGCTGTAATATTATCTTTGACAAGCAATGCCACACCTCCCCCTCTTTTACCCTCACCTCTGACCCTACTAAAACATTTAAACCCTGGAACCTGCAACAGGCAATCCTGTCCCTGTTCTACCCATGTCTCCGTAATAGCCATAACATCGAAGTCCCAGGTACCAACCCACGCTGCAGGTTCACCTACCTTATTTCGTATACTTCTTGCATTGAAGTATACACACTTCAAACCACTTTCCTGTTTACAGGCACCCTCCTTTGAAATTGATGCCATGTTCCTAACCTCCCTACACTCCAGGTCCTGCATCCTAAAGCTACAGTCTGGGTTCCCATGCCCCTGCAGAGTTAGTTTTAACCCCCCCCCAAGAGCACTAGCAGGCTTTCAAATATCAAAAATTTAATGTGGTTTTTGACAAACGCACAGGTCAACGTAACAGAAGAATCTTGCAAAATATGGCATATACTCCATTAGCAACATATTTTGTCCTATGGTAATGTTTAATGACATAGACACAGGAAAAGATTGGTTTTATCGGGATGATATGCAACAAGATTCAGGGATAGTTGAGGGAGCTTTATTGTCCCTGATCTTGTGGATGTTGATGGCAGGAATGATGATGATAATGTTTCAGAGAGAGAGAGAGAGACATACACAATGGTGATGAGTTTAACCTGAAGATCACAAATGAGTAGGAAGGTTGAGAAGGCAGAGCATTCACAGTGACCTCAGCCAATACAGGAATTGTCGGTATCCAGCCAACTGAGCTAACTGGCACACAATTGGGTACATTACTGCACACTAAAGTTATTAAGATTCTGTCCAATTCTTTATTCTGTGCTTTATTAGATCGCCTGCGTGCTTAGTGTGGAACATTACATAAAGATGGTCTGAGAACTCTTTACACAGAGTGAAGCTTAAAGAGGTTTTATGTTCCCAGGCAGCTACAAATAGAACATCAGATCGGCAAGATCACAATGAGGACACATTGACCCAGAGCTCCTGTATATTTGAGAAGGCAACATAAGCATAAAATTGAAGCATGTGCAGTTAACGCTGCAGCTACCATGTGTATCGTGTGTTACATGGATCATTTTAAAAAATCAGTTCTGATGCAAGGATGTACACCTATGTGCTCAGTGACTAAATTTAACAGTTGAATGCTCAGCAGATGTTTTGGTTCTACATAAAAATGGCTTATTGCACAATTAGCGTAATATTTCCAAAGGCAACATTTTCAGACATTTGCTGCCACCATGCATTTGAACAGGACATTACTGCTGGTGTATTTAAAGCCACAAGATGCAGTTTCTGCAATGATTGCTTAAGCCATTCAGTATGACATGGACAAACTCGCAAAAAGCTGACAGATTCTTCTTCACAGGAAAATTGATCAGCTGACAGAACCAACTCCTGTGTAGGCAGTGGAAATAAAAGTTCTGGAATTATCCTGACCATTATCCTTCCTTTATGGTCTCTGGGTCAAAATCCTGGAACTCCTTACTTTACAGCACTACATGGACTGCGGTGGTTTAAGGTACAGTCCTGAATGTCCTACTTGGACTGGGGGATCCATGAGGCTCTGTGGGCAATCAGCAGCAGCAGAATCGGACTCTGAGGCCATCTGTAACCTCAAGGCCCAGCATATTCCCCCACTCTACCATCAACTCTGGTTCAGTGAAGAGTACAGGAGGCATGCCAGGACCAGCACTCGACTTACCTAAAAATGAGATGTCAACCTAGTAAAGCCACAGCGTAGGACTACTTGTGGGTCAAACTGTAAACAGCGAGTAATAGACTTAAGCAATTCCACAATCAAAGGATCAGATAAGGTCGTACGACATGGAATCAGATTCATTAGTCCAACTTGTCCATGCCGACCAGGTTTCCCAAATTAAACTCGTCTCATTTGTCAGCATTTAGCCCTTTTCCCTCGAAATCTTTCCTATTCATGTACTGTCCAAATGTCTTTTAAATGTGGTAACTGTACCTGCATCTACCACTTTCTCTGGCAGTTCATTGTACATACGAACCACCCTTTGTGTGAAAAAGTTGCACCTCAGATCCCCTTTAAATCTTTATCCTTTCACTTTAAAATTATGCTTTCTAATTTTGAACTCCCCTATCGAGGGAAAAGACCATTTCTATTCACCTTATCTGTGCCCCTCATGATTTTATAAACCCGCATAAGGACACCCCTCAAACTCCTACACTCCATTGAAAATGTCCCGGCCTATGTTTATAACTCAAACCCTCCAGTCCTGGCAACTTCCATGCAAAATTGCCCTGTAGCGTTCATGGATATGCAGGTCAGATGGGTTAGCCATGATATGTGTGGGGCTACAGGGTAGGGTGAGAAGAGGGAGGACATAGCAGTTTTCAGAGCGTTGGCACAGATTTGGCGGGCCGAATATCCTTCACTTGCACAGTAGGAATCCAATGATTCTCTGCTTCCAAATTATCAAGCAATTTATATACTGACTTCAAGTCATTTCCTCACTGTATCAGGTGGTCCTCAACATGGTTTAATGATATGCTCACATTTTAAAAATACTCATCATTCTCCAAATCAATTTACTGAGTGTTGGCCAAGTTACCAGATTGTAGCTCCTTAAATGACTGAGCTTGAGAAATAAATCAGCAATTAGAGATACTTTGTGAGCTGACCAATCTGGTTGTAAGCTAACCTTGGCACAGCCTGTCTGCAGATAGAATCATAGAGATGTACAGCATAGAAACAGACCTTTGGGTCCAACCCGTCCATGCCAACCAGATATCCCAACCCAATCTAGTCCCACCTGCCAGCACCCGGCCCGTAATCCTCCAAACCTTTCCTATTCATATACCCATCCAAATGCCTCTTAAATGTTGCAATCGCACTAGCCTCCACCACTTCCTCTGGCAGCTCATTCCATACACGCACCACCCTCTGTGTGAAAAGGTTGCCCCCTAGGTCTCTTTTATATCTTTCCCCACTCACCCTAAACTTATGCCCTCTAGTTCTGGACTCCCCTATTTCCTATAGACTTGCCTATTTCCCTATCCATGCCCCTCATAATTTTGTAAATCTCTATAAGGTCACCCCTCAGAGCCTCCGACGCTCCAGGGAAACAGCCCCAGCCTGTTCAGCCTCTCCCTATAGTTCAAATCCTCCAACCCTGACAACTTTTTCATGCAAAGATATGGATGCTAGTCAGAGGAAATGATGGAGGCAGATACGATTACATCATCTAAAAGACATCTGGATTTGTAGATAAATAGGAAGGGTTTAGAGGGATATGAGTTAAATGCTGGAAAATGGGACTCCATATATTCTGAACACCTAAAAACATTCATGAAGGCGAAGGCTTAAAACTCCCTGAGCAAACCGTCAATCATTTGGCAGAATGCTTCATCACCTGAATTTTCTAACAAATATCAAGAAACAGCTTAGCTGATGGTGAGAAGGGCACAGCGTGTCAGCTTTTAGATTCATACCAAGACATGCTGTGGTAGTTGTTGATTTGAGATTTTTCTCATGCACATGGAGAAAGTGAGGTCAGCAGATGCTGGAGATCAAAGTTGAAACTTTATTGCTGGAACAGCACAGCAGGTCAGGCAGTATCCAGGGAACAGGAGATTCGACGTTTCGGGCACAGGCCCTTCTTCAGGAAGGGCCTGTGCCCGAAAATTGAAAACTGATTAAAAAATGTAAAAAAATGTTGTCTATTAATGCCAAATTTCAGTGATATCTCAAATTCACAAGAATGAAAAAAGGCATCAATTTACAACCAATGGATCCAAAGAACATTACAGCACAGAATCAGGCCCTTCAGTCCTCCAAGCCCGTGCCGATCCAAATCCTTTATCTAAATCTGTCGCCTATATCCTTCTGCTCCCTGCCCATTCATGTACCTATCCAGATACATCCTAAAATGACGCTATCGTGTCCACCTCTACCACCTCCGCTGGCAACGCTTTCCAGGCACCCACCACTCTCCCCGTAACGAACCTTCCACGCATATCTCGCTTAAACCTTTTCCCTCTCGCCTTGAACTCGTGACCCCTTGTAATTTAGCCCCCCCACTGAGGGGAAAAAGCTTCTTGCAATCCACCCTGTCGACACCTCTCCTAATTTTGTAGATCTATTTCAGGTCCCCCCCAACCTCTGTCTTTCTAATGAAAATAATTCTAATGTATTCAAACTCTGTTTATAGCTAGGACCCTGCATACCAGGCAACATCCTGGTGAACCTCCTCTGCACCCTCTCCAAAGAATGCACATCCTTTTGGTAATGTGGAGACCAGAACTGTACACAGTATTCCAAATGTGGCCGAACCAAAGTCCAATAGAACTGTAACATGATCTGCCAACTCTTGCACTCAATACCTCATCCGATGAGGGAAAGCATGCCTTCTTGACTTCTCTATCGGCCTGTGTTGCCACCTTCAGGATACAATGGACCTGAACACCCAGATCTCTGTACATCAATTTTCCCCAGGGCTTTTCCATTCACTATATAGTTTGTTCTAGAATTGGATCATTGCCTCGCTTTTGCCCAGGTTGAACTCCATCTGCCATTTCTCCACCCAACTCTCCATTCTATCTATATTCTGCTGAATGTCTAATAGGCTCCTTCATCTACTACTCCACCAATCTTAGTGTCATCTGCAAACTTGCTCATCAGACCATCTATACCTTCCTCCAGATCATTTATGTATATCACAAACAACAGTGGTCCAAACACGGATCCCCGTGGAACACCACTGGATACAGTTCTCCATTTTGAGAAACTCCCTTCCACTACCATTCTATCTCCTGATGCCCAGCCAGTTCTCTGCCCATCGAGGTAGTACACCCTGGACCCCATGCAACTTCACTTTCTCCATCAATCTAGCATGGGGAACCTTATCAAGTGCCTTACTGAAGTCCATATATATGACATCTACAGACCTTCCCTCATCAATCAAGTTTGTCAATTCCCCGCACAAAACCATACTGCCTAACACCGATAAGCCAATTTTCTTCCAAATGTAAACAAATCCTATCCCTCAGTATCTTCTCCAGCAGCTTCCCTACAACTTACATCAGGCTCACTGTCTAAAATTACCAGATTCATTCCTGCTACCTTTCTTAAACAGGAGACAGTATTATCAATTCTCTAGTCCTCTGGGACCTCCCCCATGTTCAAGGATGCTGCAAAAATATTTGTTAAGGCCCCAGTTATTTCCTCTCTCACTTCCCTCTGTAACCTGGGATAGACCCCATCTGGACATGGGGACTTATCCACCTTAATGCCTTTTAGAAAATCCAAAGCTTCCTCCCTCATTGTGCCGACTTGTCCTGGAGTACTGAAACATCCATCCCTAACCTCAACATCCATCTTGTCCCTCTCCTCGGTGTGAATACCCAATGCAAAGTACTCATGAAGATCTTACCCATTTTCTCTGACTCCATGTATAACTTTTCTCCTTTGTCCTTGAGTGGCCAACCCATTCTCTAGTTACCCTCTTGATCCTTACATACAAATAAAAAGCTTTGGAATTTTCCTTAACCCTGATGGGCTTTTGCCCAAAATGTCGATTTTCCTGCTCCTCGGATGCTGCCTGACCTGCTGTGCTTTTCCAGCACCGCTCTCAGACATCACGGATTGTGTCTTCAAAATCCTTAAGGGGGAGGGTGTGCAGCCAGAAGTCGTGGTGCACATTGGCACCAACAACATAGGTAGGAAGAGGGGTGGGGAGGTCATTCAGGAGCTCAGGGAGTTAGGCTGGAAGCTAAAAGCTAGGACAGAGTCGTTGCTGGTGCCACATGACAGTGAGGCAAGGAATAGGGAGAGAGTGCAGTTGAACACGTGGCTGCAAGGATGGTGTAGGAGGGAGGGCTTTAGGTATTTGGACAATTGGACTGCATTCTGGGGAAGGTGGGACCTGTATAAGCAGGACGGGTTGCACCTGAACCAGAAGGGCACCAATATCCTGGGAGGTAGGTTTGCTAGCACTCTTTGGGGGTGGGGGGTTTAAACTAATTTGGCAGGGGGTGGGATCCGGACTTGTCGTCCAGCAAGTAGGTCAGCTGTTTCTCAGGATGTCCAAGAATGTAGGGAGGCTGTGGAGAAGGTAGCACTGACAGGGAACACTTGCGGACACAGAGATGGGCTCAAGTGCGTATACTTCAACACAAGGAGTATCAGAAATAAGGTGGGTGAACTTAAGGCGTGAATTGCTACTTGGGACTATGATGTTGTGGCCATCATGGAAACGTGGATAGAAGAGGGACAGGAATGGTTGTTGGAGGTTCCTGGTTACAGATGTTTCAGTAGGATTAGGGAGGGTGGTAAAAAAGGAGGGGGTGTGGCGTTGCTAATTAGAAATGGTATAATGGCTGCAGAAAGGCAGTTCGAGGGGG
>NC_057712.1:114084772-114098226 GCF_004010195.1 Chiloscyllium plagiosum | reverse complement strand
TGCTGGAAATGTGTTGCTGGAAAAGCGCAGCATCCAGGGAACAGGAGAATCGACGTTTCGGGCATAAGCCCTTATTAGTGTTCATTAGCAGAGGGATTGAATTCAAGAGTCGTGAGGTGATGTTGCAGCTGTATAGGACCTTGGTTAGGCCACATTTGGAGTACTGTGTGCAGTTCTGGTCGCCTCATTTTAGGAAAGATGTGGAAGTTTTGGAGAGGGTGCAAAGGAGATTTACGAGGATGTTGCCTGGAATAGAGAATAGGTCGTATGAGGATAGGTTGAGTGTGCTAGGCCTTTTCTCATTGGACGGCAAAAGATGAGGGATGATTTGATAGAGGTTTATAAGATGATCAGGGGAATAGATAGAGTAGACAGTTAGAAACTTTTTCCCCGGGTACAACAGAGTGTTACAAGGGGACATAAATTTAAGGTGAAAGGTGGAAGGTATGGGGGAATATCAGGGGTAGGTTCTTTACCCAGAGAGTGGTGGGGGCATGGAATGCGCTGCCTATGGGAGTGGCAGAGTCAGAATCGTTGGTGACCTTTAAGCGGCAATTGGATAGGTGTTTAAGCTAGGACAAATGTTCGGCACAACATCATGGGCCGAAGGGCCTGTTCTGTGCTGTATTGTTCTAGGTTCTATGTTCACTCTAATCTAGATTCTGATTTCCAGCATCTGCAGTCCTCACCTTCACGTAAAGATATTTATGACCCATCTTAATTTTTCATTTCAGATTGGTCCTACTTTCCCAATATTCTTCCAAAGTTTTATTTGGTTTCAGTCGTCTCGACCTTGTGTATGCTTTCTTTTTCATCTTAGCTCGTCTCTCAACTTTCACCTGTCATCCATGGTTCCATATTCTTGCCATTTCTATCCCTCATTTTCACAGGGATATGTCTGCCTGCACTTTGATCACCCTCCCTTTCAAAGCCTCCCACATATCAAATGTGAATTTACCCTCAAACAACTGCTCTCAATCCACATTCCACAGCTCTTACCAAGTTTTGCTATAGTTGGCCTTCCCCCAATTTAGCAATCTTCCCCCAATCTTCCTTTACGACCACTCGTTTTTGTCCACGAGTATTCTAAAACTTATCCCAAATTACTAATCCCAAATGAATCTCCTCCTGAAACTTCAACCACCTGGCCGCGCTCATTCCCCAACACCAAGTCCAGTTTAGCCTCTTCCTGAGTTGGACTATTAACATACAGCTCTAGAAAACCCTCCTGGGTGCTCATTACAAATTCTGCTCCATATCGACCTCTAACACTAAGTGAATCCCAGTCAATGTTGGGAAAATTAAAATCTCTCATCACCACCACGCTGGTGCTCCTACATCTTTATAAGATCTCTAAATATTTGTATCTCAATCTCACGTTTGCTGTTGGGAGGCCTGTAGTACAGACCAACATTGTTATGACATCCTTCCTATTTCTGAGCCCTGCCCATATTGCCTCATTGCTCGAGTCCTCCATAGTGCCCTTCTTCAGCACAGCTGTGATATCCTCTCTGACCAGTAATGCAACTCCTCCACCCCTTTTACTTCCCTCTCTCCCACCTGAAGCATCGATATCCTGGGATATTTAGCTGCCAATCATGGCCTTCCCTCAACCAGGTCTTAGTAATAGCAATAACATCACATTCCCAGGTACTAATCCAAGCTCTAAGTTCATCTGCCTTATCTACTACACTTCTCGCATTAAAACAAATGCACCTCAGAGCACCTCAAACACCTTTTGCGTTCATCATCTGCTCCCTGCTTACTCTTCTCCTTAGTCATGCTGACTTCATTATCTAGTTCCTTACAGGTTTTAGTTACTACCTCCTTACTGTCAACTAACCTCCTCATTTGGTTCCCACCCCGCTGCCACATTAGTTTAAACCCTCTCCAACAGTGTTAGAAAAAGCAACCCCTACGACATTGGTTCCAATCCCGCCCAGGTGTAGACCGTCCAATTTGTAACAGCCGTACCTCCCCCAGCACCAGTCCTGATATCCCAAAAATGTGAACCCCTCCCTCCCGCACCATCGCTTAAATCACACATTCATCCTGGCTAGTCTATCATTTCTACTCTGACTAGCATGTGGCACTGGTAACAATCATGAGGTTACTACAAATGAGATGCAAAATTGGAAAAATACAATCCTACATAACCAAAAAATAAGCTAGAGCACAAACATTTTTCTCACATGCTGGATTTTCATCTGTGGAAGGTGTTCTGTGGGGTTTGTGGTAAAATAGGAAGCAATCTCCCACAGAAGATATCTGAATCAGGATAAGGGGCATGCAACTGCACAGCAGCTTCCACAGCACAATATTATTTTTAATGTTATTCAAACTACAAATTGATATATGTCAAAATATTCATGCATGGGTTTGTTGTTATACTTAATCTCCCAATATTAAAATTACACAAATTCTCATTTCGTGTCAGAGTTCTGAAGGCTGTGCCTAACTGAGGCCAGAAAGGCTTTCCTTGAACAGAAAGCAAAATACTCCAAATTGCACAAAACCTGAAATGACAAAAAGAGCACTGAAAGTTTGGTGACTAAAATAGATGAAAACTTCAAACCGAAGTCCTCAAACTGAGCGAGGACACCGACCTATCAAATGCTATTGAAAAAAAAAAGACATTTTAAGTAAGCTTCATGAATAACCAGTATTTTGTCTTCCCAAACCCAAATTTTTTTATTGCTTCAAAGTCAATTATAATGTGATGGTTATGCTGTCGATATCTTTACATTTGCTCCAAACTGGACTGATTTTTATTCTGCCAAATGCATACTTATCAGCATTTAATAGTAATTTACGATTTAGAGAAAAGCATGAATGTAGCTTGAAACTATATTTAATCCAGCAATGTAAAGTTAACTGTGAACCTCCTTGGACCGAACAAGTCTGCAAGGGCAGATTTCTCAAAATAATATGGGAAAGATCACCCTTTGAAATTTGATATTTAACACTCCCAACAGGAATATTGTAAACATCAGTCTATTGTGCAAAACATAAAAGTCAGTAACATCAATGCTCTGACTAGTATAAAAAGACTGGAGGTTCATTTATTTGACCACCTATCTCATCTGTGCTTGCTGGTGCCAGAGATTCAGTTGCTTTCAATCACTTGAAAACAGAGGTGGAATATCCTATCTAACTACACTTTTGTCTTCTTTGGGCTGCTCTCTGACTCATCAGCTATGACATTCTTCCCTGCTTTCCTCTTCTTCAGCCCTTTCATTTTTCTCGTCTGCAGTTTACTAAGGTCCTGCTTCTCCATATGGATTCGACCATATGTTGTCCCAAATACATCTTGGGAAATATTCTTCTTCTTCTTCGCCTGAAATGAGAGGATTAGAAACTGAATTAATAAAACTTTCTTTCCACAAGAATCTTAAATCTCATTTAGGTTGAAATTAAACAAAAAAAAAACCAAATGCATTCACCCATTATCTGCAATTTTAACAGATGGTGAAACAAAGATTAACAGTTAAAATATAGCAGATTATAGTCCTAAATTAACAGATAAGCCCTTTAGAGCTGAGTGCTGTAGAACTACAGATTCCAATTAATCCTTTCCAAAGCAGTTTGAGATGGACAATAGGTGTTGGCCTAGCCAGTGACACCCACATCCCATGAATGAAATATAAAAAGCTTCTTGCTCTTTCCTGAAGGATATATTTTTACTTGAGCTGCCATTCTCAAAGCATGCATTACAAGTCACTATTCTTCATAAATCATAACACCCAAAACACCAAAGCCTCATTTTGTCCTCAAAATAGGTTCTGACAAAGTAAGTGTGACCATTCCAAGTGCCATGACAGAAATCTTTGCTGGGTCCAGTGCTGAATATTTGATGTAATTTTAAATTGCCTTGTGACCTTATGTTAAGCTGTGATTGTCAAGTGGTTAATATCTGGACTCTAAATTCAATGGGTTTCCCCAAAGAGGATCAAACTCTGGTCACAGGGAATATATGTCAAAAGACTTGTGCCACATCAGCCATGAGTTAGTTTGCAGCATTTGAGTCGAGATGTTTGATGGGTTCAAGTCCAACTCCAAGACTTGAGCACAAAATTCCATGCTTCCATGCTGTACAACTCCAGGAGTATCATTCAAAAGAACCTCTGTTATTGCTAAGTGTGTTGAACATCCAATGGCCATGAAAGGTTTTACATGATTCTAAATCTTTCTTCATCAACTTAGTCCATTTTACAAGGGGTGCAACTTTAACTTGAAAGACTAATTAAGCAAAGATGGTAATATCTTGGATTTACTCATTTCCTTCTCACATCCACTTTGAAGGCAACATCTCCAATAATCTCTAAGCAAATCAAGTCAAAATCCTGCATCCAGCTGTCTTGAACGCCACAACACTGTACATTCCACCACCTCCTGACCATAGCCAAGTACACAAGAATTAACAAGCAGATTCCCTAAACCTACTTTGCAACTTTTTCATGGTCTCAAAATACCTCAGTGATTTCCTATCCATACCCTTCCTCCTTGTATGCAATGCTTTCATTGGTCTTGGTTTTGCAGATTAGGTAAGGATAGCAGATTTCCTTCCCTGAAGGACATCAGTAAATCAGATGGGTTTCAATGATGATCGACAACAGCATCATAGTCACCATTACTGACAGAAGCTTTCAATTCCTTGAGATGCTGTGATGGGTGGGATCTGAACCTGTGGTGCCAGACTATAGCCCTAGGCTTCTGGATTACTAGTCCATTGACAATACTTTATATCATTATCTCCCTGTTTACAAGTCAATCCCCATTCTATCAAAAGCAGCTGCACTTATTGGTCATCCTTCAGGGCAACAAGAGTCATTCATGCGGTGTGGGGATGCACTCACTTGTAGGCCAGACTGGGCCTGCTCCCACAACTACATTAGTGAGCCTTTTGGGTTACCGATGGCACTCAAATACTCCTCATAATTGATTTCTACAACAGAAGTCAGTCCACAAAAAATGGACTAACTAAATTCACATTCCTTAAATGGCACTGGCTGTACAGCCCTGCATTCTTAGGCCAGGATCAGACAGGTGTTACAGTGCATACACAAAAAAAATCACCTGTTAACTATTTTACCAAGCATTCGCTAGTGATCTTAGTTATCCTTTCATAGTTGTGAATGGATCTTCTGAACATCTATGTTAAAAATCTTGCGACTGTATAATATGGTATTACAGAGATCCAAGGCTTAATAAGATCAACTTTACTTATAACAGCTCAAACAAGACCAGCAAATACAAATCCTTGAGGAATGCAATGTCATGACTAATTCCATCACAAGCAATCCAATTTTACAGATCATACAAAGTTCCTTAACAGTTGTATGAAGTTTGAAAACTTGAAAAATTCAATACTATCCTGGAACCTGAACTCGAGTATTTGTTTACTCATTTTACCTTAAGAGCTTTTGGCTGTTTAAGAGACTTTTTGTAGAGGTCATCAGATGCAAAGTGTGTTCTCCTTAGTATAAAATTAAAGGAAGGCCCCATTTCTTCCAGTTCTATCCTGGGTATTCTGCAGCCAGATTTCTTCAGCAATACCCTGTGAGTAAGGCAGATCTTCATTAGTCAAGATCCACATTAGTTGCAAGATCAAGAAGCACGAAGCAGATACAATGCTAAGATAAATATTGAGATTTGTTCCAATTGTAGATTCCCCCAGTCAACCAGTCAAATGACAGGATAAATGCATTCTGCAAAGACTGAACAGGAAACCCAATGTCATATTCATACCAATTTTTTTGTCATTATGGACAAGAGAAATAGACCTCACCATCTGTAGTTTGCACAAAGCCTCTCAGAAGTCAACTTCAATCAAGAACAATGTAGGACTCTGGAGCCTGTGTTACTCAATAGGATATGGCTGATCTGGCTTTGATCTCAAATCCACTTTTCTACCTACCCCCACAACCCTTGAGGCCACTGTTGATCAAAAATCTACCTAAGTCAGCCTTGAACAAATTCAAAGACAGACAATTTAAGGATCAATCCTAGGGTCTCTACTATTTACAAGGAGAAAATGAGGACTGCAGATGTTGGCGATCAGAGTTGAAGAGTGTGGTGCAGGTCAGGCAGCATCCATTGAGCAGGAAAATAGATTTGGGGGGGGGGGGTAGCTGGGAATGCAATAGGCAGGTGAAGGTGGGGGTGAAAGTGATAGGTCAGAGAGGGGGGTGGAGCAGATAGGTGGGAAGGAAAATGAACAGGTAGGACAGTTCAAGAGGGCAGTGCCAAGTTGAAAGTTGGGACAAGGACAAGGTGCGGGGAGGGGAAATGGGGAAACTGGTGAAATCCACATTGATCCCGTGTAGTTCGAGGATCTCATGGTGGAAGATGAGACGTTCTTCCTCCTGGCATCGGGTGGTTAGGGTTTGGCAATGGAGGTGGCCCAGGACCTGAATGTCCTTGTGTTAGGTTCTTTTTCCTGAGATTATTACACACTTGATGCAACTGCAATACGCCAACTTCTGTGAACAGCCAAAATTTATTAAGTACAAGATTTTGGAGGAACCTTTAACACTCTTCGCGGATTGCAGAGTTGTTTCGAGAGACCTCTGTGAACAAGGAAACAGTCCTCCCTTTTACACCACCATCAGTAATGCCCACAAGACAACTCCCAGCCACTCCCCCATAGTCACATGCCACTCAAGACACAATGCAGTGATTTGATTATTTCCAGAAACAATGTGATTAGATCATTCCTTAACTGCAGGATCTGATATAAATTGTTTCTTAACGGCAGAACTTAAAAATAGGGAAGTCTTGTTATACTGTAGAGGATTGGTAGGGCATACCTTGAGTACTGTGTTCAACTGTGACCCCCATAGTTAAAGAAAGATACACAGCATCGGAGAGTGTTCAAGAGATGCATGAGGGTGATTCCTGACATTAAGGGTTTAACTCATCAAGATTGGCCAAACAGGTTAGGTCTTTATAAAAGAGTTAGAAGAATGAGGAGTGATCTTACTGAAACATTAAAATTTCTGAGGTTTAACAGGGTAGATGTTGAGAAAATATTTCCACTAGTGGGAGAATCATAAACCAGGGGACATGATTCCAGAATAAGGAGACACTTATTTAAAATCGAGATGTGAAGGCATGTGACTAAGTCAAAAGACAACTAACACTAAGCATGCACCCCATTATTGGTCAGCTTAAAGACAGATCCAACCTGAAAGAATCAGACCCGTTGAATACAATTTTTTAACCATAAATAAGAATCATAATGCAGACAACTCACTTATAGCTTCTCATGAAGATTTTTCCAGCAAAAGCCGTGAAATGTAGAACAATTTCCAGGCCAGCTAAACGAATTTTCGGTACTGTGGGCCCGCGAAAGAAATCTATGAAGTGTATTGAAAGTTCGATGATCAAGAAGTACCCAAGTGAAATGTTAAACTGCATCAGATTAAGAAAGAATATCTGTATATGTAGAATAGAAAGCTCAAATAAATAGTTACTTAATTGCTTACATTGGTTGAAATATATGATGTCTAGTTTTAGCTGGCAACATCAGTATAGCATCAGCAAGTTCTGAATACATTTCATATGCCTTTCTTCATTTACATATACCCAACAGCTCCACCCTGCCTCTAAATTACTCAAAACTCTGCAGCCATAGGCAGGAACATGGATTACTTGTTTCCCACATCAAACTGCCAATCAAAACATACAAATTAAACTTTCCGATTTTCGCTCCCTGCAAGGATGTAAACAGTCATTTCCTCAATGGATGCTAACACTTCGGCATGAGGCAGAATCTAATATTCGACTCCACACCCAAACACTCAAAGGCATAGAAAGCTGGTCTACTAACCTATCGAACCTGAAAAATGATCCTTTAAATATACACATTACCTGGTAAATAGAATAGGACAGGGTATACACTGGAACATCCATTAATTTGGTATTTCTCACATTCTCGTGACATTTTGAAACACAAAGCCAGTTAATTACTTGAGTCACAGTCAGCATTATGGAGGTAAACTTACCAATAAAGAGATTTTTTACCCTTTTAAGATCATTATCTATTTCAAAGGCATCTCCTGCAAAAATCAACATAGGCTTGGATCCTTCTGCAGATTTGCTGTTCTGGAAAAGAACAGAAAGTCAAAGATTAGTTAAACGCATTGCTGAGGTTTTTAAGTAATTCATGGGATTTGGGCTTTGTTGGCTGGGCCAGCACTTCTTATTAATTCAAAGTTTGTGAGAAGATGTGTAGCTCGGGTGCTAGTTGTTGTGGTTTTGTTCGCTGAGCTGGGAATTTGTGTTGCAGACGTTTCGTCCCCTGTCTAGGTGACATCCTCGGTGCTTGGGAGCCTCCTGTGAAGCGCTTCTGTGATGTTTCGTCCGGCATTTATAGTGGTTTGTCTCCGCCGCTTCCGGTTGTCAGTTCCAGCTGTCCGCTGCAGTGGCCGGTATATTGGGTCCAGGTCGATGTGTTTATTGATAGAATCTGTGGATGAGTGCCATACCTCTAGGAATTCCCGGGCTGTTCTCTGTTTGGCTTGTCCTATAATAGTAGTGTCGTCCAAGTCGAACTTATGTTGCTTGTCATCCACGTGTGTGGCTTTTAAGGATAGCTGGTCGTGTCATTTCATGCCTAGTTTGTGTTCATGGATACGGATCGTTAGCGGTCTTCCTGTTTGTCCTACGTAGTGTTTTGTGCAGTCCTTGCATGGGATTTTGTATACTACGTTGGTTTTGCTCATGCTGGGTATCGGATCCTTTGTCCTGGTGAGTTGTTGTCTGAGAGTGGCTGTTGGTTTGTGTGCTGTTATGAGTCCTAGCGGTCGTAGTAGTCTGGCTGTCAGTTCAGAAACGTTCTTGATGTATTGTAACGTGGCTAGTCCTTTGGGTTGTGGCATGTCCTCATTACGTTGTCTTTCCCTTAGGCATCTGTTGATGAAATTGCGGGGTTATCTGTTTCTGGCGAATACATTGCAGAGGCACGGTGGCCCAGTGGTTAGCACTGCTGCCTCACAGCGCCTGTAGACCCGGGTTCAATTCCCGACTCAGGCGACTGACTGTGTGGAGTTTGCACATTCTCCCCGTGTCTGCGTGGGTTTCCTCCGGGTGCTCCGGTTTCCTCCCACAGTCCAAAGATGTGCGGGTCAGGTGAATTGGTCATGCTAAATTGCCCGTAGTGATAGGTTAAAGGGGTAAAGGTAGGGGTATGGGTGGGTTGCGCTTCGGCGGGTCGGTGTGGACTTGTTGGGCCGAAGGGCCTGTTTCCACACTGTAAGTAATCTAATCTAAAACATCTCGAGGTGTTCTTCTTCCTCTTTTTGCAGTTCTGGTGTGCTGCAGTGTGTTGTGGCCCTTTTGAAGTGTCTTGATGCAACTTCTTTTGTGTGTGTTGGGATGGTTGCTTTCATAGTTCAGGACTTGGTCTCTGTGTGTGGCTTTCCTGTATACTTGTGGTGAATTCTCCGTTTAGTGTTCTCTGTACCATCACATCTAGGAATGGGAGTTGGTTGTCCTTTTCTTCCTCTCTAGTGAACCTGATTCCTGTGAGTGTGGCGTTAATGATCCGGTGTGTTTTCTATTTCTGTATTTTTAATGATTACAAAGGTGTCATCTACATATCTGACCCAGAGTTTGGGTTGAATTTGCAGTAAGACTGTTTGCTCTAATCTTTGCATTACCGCTTCTGCTAGGAGTCCAGAGATGGGTGAGCCGTTGATTTGTTCATATATTTGGTTGTTGAATGTGAAGTGTGTTGTGAGGCACAGGTCCAGTAGTTTGAGTATGCAGTCTTTGTTGATAGGTTCCCCGTCTTGTTGTCTGCTCTGTATGTCCAGCAGTTTGGCTGTTGTTTCTCTGACTAAGGTTTTGTCGATAGAGGTGAACAGTGCCGTTACACCGGCACTCATCCACAGATTCTATCAATAAACACATCGACCTGGACCCAATATACCGGCCACTGCAGGGGACAGCTGGAACTGACAACCGGAAGTGGCAGAGGCAAACCACTATAAATGCCGGACGAAACATCACAGAAGCGCTTCACAGGAGGCTCCCAAGCACTGAACCTAGACAGGGGACGAAACGTCTGCAACACTAATTCCCAGCTCGGCGAACAGAACCACAACAACTTCTTATTAATCCTAAGCAGCCCTTAAAATGCTGGGGTACTACCTTTTTGAACTGCTGCACTTCATTTGGTGTTGGTCTACTTTCAGGAGAGAGTTGCAGGATTTTGACCTAGCAGCACTGAAGCTAACAGTGATAGCTTTCAAAGCCTGCTCTAAGAGTGGCTTGGAGAGGAATTTGTAGTTGGTGGTGTTCCCATGATCTACTGCCTTTGTCCGAGTAGGTGGTAATGGCAGTGGTTGTGGAAGGTTGTATTTAAAAAAACAAGTAGCAAGTTTCTGCAGTTCAACTTGTAGATAGTATATGCCGCAGCTACTGAGCATTTGTGATGGAAGGAGTGAAGAGGTGCAAATCAAATGGGTTGTCAGAATCATTCACTGCAGGAGACCGACACTTGGCCCACTGTACTTGCACTGGTTCTTCAAAGATGTCCTCGTGCCAATCTCCAGCTTTCTCCACATACCCTATCCAAATAATCATCCAAAAACATCTTGCTTCAAATGAATATGCCTCCATCACATTTCCAGTCGTGAATTCAATACCCTAACTACTTGTTGTGTGAAAAGTGTTTTTTTTTTTAAAACCATCATCCTTGCTTCTTTTCCATATCACTTTGAATACATGCCCTCTTATTTTATTCCTTCAAAGGGTGGGGATAGCTTCTACCCACCTCCTCTATCCAGTCTGCTCATTATTATCAAAACCTTTGTCAAATCTCTTCTCAGTCGCCTTCTCTCTAAGAAGAACAGTCCCAACTTGTTCAAACTATTCTCCTATTTGAAGTCTCCCATTCCTGGAACAATTGTTGAAAAGTCACTTTTGCCCTAGATGGTGTCAAGCATCATGAGTGTTTTTGGAACTGCATTCATCCAGGTAAATGGGGTGTAATTCATCATATCCCTGATTTGTGCCTGTTAGATGTTGGATAGGCAATGAGTCATTCGCTGCAGGCTTCCTGGCCTCTGACCTACTCTTGTAGCCATAGAATTTATGTGGTTCGGCCAGTCCAGTTCCTGGTCAATGGTAAGCTCTCCCATGGATGTTGATAATCAGGGATTCAGCAGTTGCAATGTAACTGAATATTAAGGAGCAATGGTTAGAATCTGTATCGTTGGGCATGGTCATTGCCCGGCAGTCATGTGGACCAAGTTTTGTTTCTCACGGAAGGCCAATATTGCTATTGTCTTGCTATATTTGGACATGGGTTGCTTCAATATCTTGTGAAAATGTTGAACACAGTGCAAATATCCCTACTTCAGGCCTTATGATGGAAGGAAGGTCAATGATGAAACAGCCGTAGTTGTTTGGGCCTAGTACACCCCATAATCAAATCCTGCACAGATCTCTTGGAGCTGCCATGCTTGAACCAGGTCTACGATGATGTCAGGGGTTTAGAGTTCCTGGAACCCAAACTGAGCATGAGTGAGCAGGTTATTGCTTCAATTAGTGCTTCAAAATTCAAATTCTCACATTTCTGAGAATGTATTACCTTAAAATCTCTCAAACTTTCAAACTTTTCAATTCCGAGCTCAACCATATCCAGGACATGGTAATCAAACATACGGCCTGCAGGAGAACAATGAATTAATAATAGGAATATTTCATTGCACTTAGACTCCCACATCTCATTTTATCAAACAAACTGTACACCAACATATTATACGTAGTAACATTCTCCTGCAATTTTTAAAACATTCATTCATGGGATGAGGGCATGGTTGACTAGGTATTTATTGCTGAAGCCTAATTACCTAGAGAGCAGTTAAGAATCAACCACATGGCTGTGGGTCTGGAGTCACATGTAGGCCAGACCAGGTAAGCATGGCAGTTTCTTTCCCTAAAGGACATTAGGGAACCACATGGGTTTTCTTTTGATAATTGGCAATGGCTTCATGGTCATCACTAGATTCTTAAGTCGAGATTTTAACTGAATTCAAATAACACCCTCAGCGATGGTGGGATTCAAACCCCCTGGGTATCTAGATCATTACCTGGGCTCTGGATTATCTAGCGATAATACTAGACCATTGCCCCCTCCTGTAAACAAATAATAAACAGAGCGCAATCCAGCCATGAACATCTAGCCTACAAGGTTATATGGGTGATTTGTTGTACTTTGCCTAAACTGAACAAGCCAGTAATAAAACCTTATACTAAAATAGTAAGTCAATTTTGTCTCAACAATGCTTTCTCTTAAAATACATGAATGCGAGGTGAGTCATTGATTTTGAAATGCTGAGTATCAAGAGTGGGGTTCGCTTCGGCGGGTCGGTGTGGACTTGTTGGGCCGAAGGGCCTATTTCCACACTGTAATGTAATGTAAAAAAAATGCAAAGAGTGTCTTGGCTCTGAAACAGAATCACGATGTTTAGCTGTCAAAGTGGCCTGTCTCTAAGAATCTGCTCTGAAGTACACAAATCCAGACAATCACAGAGGTAGTGATCAACTATAAAGATAAGGTGGCATTTGTTATAGAACATAGAACAATACAGCACAGAACAGGCCCTTCGGTCCATGATGTTGTGCAGAACATTTGTCCTAGCTTAAACACCCATCCATGTACCTATCTAATTACCGCTTAAAGGTCACCAAAGGTTCTGACTCTGCCACTCCCATAGGCAGCGCATTCCATGCCCCCACCACTCTCTGGGTAAAGAACCTACCCTGACATCCCCCCTATACCTTCCACCCTTCACCTTAAATTTATGTCCCCTTGTAACACTCTGTTGTACCCGGGGAAAAAGTTTCTGACTGTCTACTCTATCTATTCCTCTGATCATCTTAAAAACCTCTATCAAGTCACCCCTCATCCTTCGCCGTTCCAACAAGAAAAGGCCGAGAACTCTCAACCTATCCTCGTACGACTTCCTCTCCATTCCAGGCAACATCCTGGTAAATCTTCTCTGCACCCTCTCCAAAGCTTCCACATCTTTCCTAAAGTGAGGCGACCAGAACTGCACACAGTACTCCAACTGTGGCCTAACCAAAGTCCTGTACAGCTGCAACATCACTTCACGACTCTTGAATTCAATCCCTCTGCTAATGAACGATAATACTCCATAGGCCTTCTTACAAACTCTATCCACCTGAGTGGCAACCTTCAAAGACCTATGTACATAGACCCCAAGATCCCTCTGTTCCACCACCTGACTAAGAACCCTACCATTAACCCTGTATTCCACATTCTTATTTGTTCTTCCAAAATGGACAACCTCACACTTGGCACCTAATCTAGTCCCATTTGTTAGCAGTTGGCCCATATCCCTCCAAACCCTTCCCATTCATATACCCATCCAAATGCCTTTTAAATGTTGCAATTGTACCAGCCTCCACCACTTCCTCTG
>NC_057712.1:114064540-114084594 GCF_004010195.1 Chiloscyllium plagiosum | reverse complement strand
GCCAAACTTCCCACTATCCCATGCCTCCTGACTTTCCGCATAAGCCTACCATTGGGAACCTTATCAAATGTCTTACTAAAATCCTCGTACACTATATCCACTGCTCTACCCTCATCCACATGCTTGGTCACCTCCTCAAAGAATTCAATAAGACTTGTAAGGCAAGACCTACTCCTCACAAATTCGTGCTGGCTGTCCCTAATCAAGATGTGGAGATGCCGGTGTTGGACTGGGATGCACAAAGTTAAAAATCACACAACACCAGGTTATAGTCCAACAGGATTAATTGGAAGCACACTAGCTTTCGGAGCGACGCTCCTTCATCAGGTGATTGTGGAGGGCTCGTGTGTGTGTGTCTGTCTGGGGTGGGGGTTGTGAGTGTGAGAAAGTGTGTGTGTGTGTGTGTATATATATATATATATAGTGAGTGCAGAGTGTCTTAAGTCTGTGAGGGGGTGCATGTGTGGGAATGTGTGTGTCTTATAGACACATACACACTCCCACACATGCACCCCCTCACAGACTTAAGGCACTCTGCACTCACAAAACACACACACACACACATTTTCTCACACTCACAACCCCCACCCCAGACAGTCAGACAGACACACACACACACACACACAGACAAAGACCCACATGCACACATATATTTTGTGGGGTGAATTTGTACTTGCAGAGTTACATTGCAATTTGCTCAAAAACTGCATACATTCATGTAGAACTCTGTTGTCTCACTTTTTAGATTAGAGTCAGTCTAGGCATCGGGTCATGGACGCAGAGCACCGGGGGCTAACACCTTCAGCGTGTTGTCTGGCTATCACCATTGTTGACAGCTAGCCCGAGAATGCAACTTTAAAAAAAAGGGTTATGTGATTTACACATGAAAGAAGTGAAACTATCACTGTATTCTAACAGAAAAAAGGCTTAACAAACAATCAATTTTTCAATGTATAATTTCAGTTACATCACACTGCAAATTTTCGCTATAAATTCTGTGTTACGATCGAGCCCTCCACAATCACCTGATGAAGTAGCGTTGCTCCGAAAGCTAGTGTGCTTCCAATTAAACCTGTTGGACTATAACCTGGCGTTGTGTGATTTTTAACTTTGTCCCTAATCAAGCAGTGTCTTCCCAGAAACTCATAAATCCTATCCCTCAGTACCCTTTCCATTACTTTTCCTACCACCGAAGTAAGACTAACTGGCCTGTAATTCCTGGGGTTACCTCTATTCCCTTTTTTGAACAGGGGCACAACATTTGCCACTCTCCAGTCGCCTGGTACCACCACCGTTGACAGTGAAGACGAAAAGATCATTGCCAACGGCTCTGCAATTTCCTCTCTTGCTTCCCACATAATCCTAGGATATAACCCGTCAGGCCTGGGGGACTTGTCTATCCTCAAGTTGTTCAAAATGCCCAACACATCTTCCTTCCTAACAAGTATCTCTTCGAGCTTACCAGTCCGTTTCACATTCTCCTCTTCAACAATACGGTCCCTCTCGTTGGTAAATACTGAAGAAAAGTACTCATTCAAGACCGCTCCTATCTCTTCCGACTTAATACACAGTCTCCCACTACTGTCCTTGAATGGACCTACCCTCGTTTTCGTCATTCTCATGTTTCTCACATACGCATAAAATGCTATCCGCCGAAGATTTTTCAGGCCCTCTCTTAGCTCTCCTAATCCCTTTCTTCAGCTCCCTCCTGGCTATCCTCCAACGCTCTGTCTGAACCTTGTTTCCTCAACCTTCTTCCTCAGCCTCCTTCTTCCTCTTTAAAAGACATTCAACCTCCCTCATCAACCTAGGTTCCCTCACACGACCATCTCTTTCCTGCCTGACAGGTACATACATATCAAGGACACGTCGTATCTGTTCCTTGAAAAATTTCCACATTTCTACGACATCCTTCCCCGACAGCCTATGCTCCCACCTTAAGCACCTCATATCCTTTCTTACAGCATCGTATTTACCCTTCCCCCAATTGTAAAACCTACCATGTTGCACGCATCTATCTCTCTCCATAACCAAGGTGAAAATCACAGAATTGTGGTCACCGTCACCAAAATGTTCACCCACTAACAAGCCCATCACTTGTCCCGGTTCATTACCAAGTATCAAATCCAATATGGCCTCCTAATGGTCGGACAATCGACATACTGAGTTGGAAAAGCTTCCTGGACACACTGCACAAACACTGCCCCATCCAATCTACTTGATCTAAAGAGCTTCCAATCAATATTTGGGAAGTTGAAATCGCCCATGACAACTATCCTGTGGCTTCTGAACCTTTCCAAAATCTGTTTCCCAATCTGTTTCTCCATATCTCTGCTGCTATTGTGGGCCTATAGTAAACACCCAACAAGGTGGGTGTTAGTGGGCGGCACGGTGGCCCAGTGGTTAGCACTGCTGCCTCACAGCGCCTGTAGACCCGGGTTCAATTCCCGACTCAGGCGACTGACTGTGTGGAGTTTGCACATTCTCCCCGTGTCTGCGTGGGTTTCCTCCGGGTGCTCCGGTTTCCTCCCACAGTCCAAAGATGTGCGGGTCAGGTGAATTGGCCATGCTAAATTGCCCGTAGTGTTAGGTTAAAGGGGTAGATGTAGGGGTATGGGTGGGTTGCGCTTCGGCGGGTCGGTGTGGACTTGTTGGGCCGAAGGGCCTGTTTCCACACTGTAAGTAATCTAATCTAATCTAATCTGACTGCTCCCTTCCTATTTCTGACTTCAGCCCATACTACCTCCAAAGGCAGATCCCCCTTGATCTGCCTTTCTGCAGCCGTTATACCATTTCTAATTAGCAACGCTCCCCCCCCAATCTTACTGAAACATCTGAAACATCTCCAACAACCATTCCTGTCCCTCTTCTATTTACATTTCCGTGATGGCCACAACATTGTAGTCCCAGGTACCGATCCACGCCTTAAATCCACCCACCTTATTTCTGATGCTCCTACCGTTGAAGTATACACACTTGAACCCATCTCTGTGTCCGCAAGTATTTCCCGTCTATTCTCCACAGACTCCCTACATTCTTGGACATCCTGACAAACAGCTAGCCTACTTGCTGGACTACAAGTCCGGATCCCATCCCCCTGCCAAATTAGTTTAAACCCCCCCGAAGAGTGCTAGCAAACCTACCTCCCAGGATATTGGTGCCCTTCTGGTTCAGGTGCAACCCGTCCTGCTTGTACAGGTCCCATCTTCCCCAGAATGCAGTCCAATTGTCCAAATACCTGAAGCCCTCCCTCCTACACCATCCTTGCAGCCACGTGTTCAACTGCACTCTCTCCCTATTCCTTGCCTCACTGTCACGTGCACCGGCAACAACCCAGAGATGATGACTCTGTCCGTTCTAGCTTTTAGCTTCCAGCCTAACTCCCTGAGCTCCTGAATGACCTCCCTCTTCCTACCTATGTCATTGGTGCCAACGTGCACCATGACTTCTGGCTGCACACCCTCCCCTTTAAGGATTCTGAAAACACGGTCCGAGACGTCTCAGACCCTGGCACTCGGGAGGCAACAAACCATCCAAGAGTCTTGCCCATGTCTACAGAACCGCCTGTCCGTCCCTCTAACTATAGAGTCTCCTATAACTAGCGCTCTCCTCCTCTCCCCCTTTCCCTTCTGAGCCTTAGAGCCGGACCTCGTGCCAGAGATCCGGTCACTGCAGCTTACCCCTGCTAGGCTGTCCCCCCAACAGTATCCAAAGCGGTATACTTATTGTTGAGGGGAATGACCACAGGGGATCCATGCACTGCCTGCTTCCTCCCCTTCCCACCTCTAACTGTTACCCAGCTACCTCTGTTCTCTGGCGTAACTATGTCCCAGTAGCTTCTATCTTTCACCCTCTCGAATAATCCTCAGTTCATCCAACTCCAGTTCCAGTTCCCTAACGCTCCTGTGAGGAGCAGGAGCTGACTGCATTTCCTGCAGATAAAGTCAGCAGGAGCATCGGTGGTCACCCCTACCTCAAACATCCTGCAGGAGGAACATTCCACTGCCTGCGCTGCCATTACTCTACACTTAGTCTCCAAAACAAGAACACTGAGTAGCTTACCTGTGGACTTTAAAGTTAGGTTAGAGGAGGAGAATGGGAGGGAGGCCCTACTTGTAGGGCCTGGGGTCTAGAACACACCCACTCAAATATCAATCACTTACCTTCCCGACCAGTTCTGCGCTCCAACTTCACCTCCGCCCAGCTTGCGCTGCTCTCTGCTGTGAAATGCATGTTTCATACATGCATTTCAATAATTATCTTTTTAAATGTACTACCTGGTATTACAGATATTAGGCATTTTTTTTGTAAATCTGTTTTCCAGAATGGCAACATATCTCTGCAATCTTACCTATTATCAAGTTGTGCGGTCGCTTCTTATTGTGAGAACCAAACATAAATAAAGAACAGTCAGACTTCTTTGAAAAAAATTCCTGTTAATACAGAAGGAATTTGGAGAAAGCAGATGGTTACAAATATCATCTCAAAAACTGAAAGCATATAATACTGTAGCCCCTTTGAAGTTCTTCAACATTTTTTTCAAGCCTTGCCTGCAGGTAGTGGCAATTTTAACTTTGTTTCATGTACTGCACATTTGTGAAGGAAGGGGAGCTTGAAGTTAACAGTAGATTATTTGCGGCTTCTTTAAGAGGCCAGGATCTCTGAACATTTTTAGCAGTCAGATCGCTAAAAACAGATCACTACGCTGGGTCCATCAGTAAATGTATTTTCTGAAGTCATACTGAATCACGTAGAAGAGGATCTGTGCAGCAATAACCTATCTAAGCTGAATGAGTTGATCGCAAATTGGACAATAATCATTCTCAAACCCTGGGCGGCACGGTGGTTAGCACTGCTGCCTCATAGCGCCAGAGACCTGGGTTCAATTCCCGCCTCAGGCGACTCTGTGTGGAGTTTGCACATTCTCCCTGTGTCTGCGTGGGTTTCCTCCGGGTACTCCGGTTTCCTCCCACAATCCAAAAATGTGCAGGTTAGGTGAATTGGCCATGCTAAATTGCCCATAGTGTTAGGTGTAGGGGAATGAGTTTGGGTGGGTTGCGCTTCGGCAGGTCGGTGTGGACTTGTTGGCCCGAAGGGCCTGTTTCCACATTATAAGTAATCTAATCAACTGCAGGACCAGCTTGGATTGATGGTCGATTGCACTCAGCTCTACCCTACAATCACGTTTGATTTTATTTTGGGTCTACCACTGTTCATTTGACTGCCTATTCAACATATTACGAAGATCAAAAACATGGGCTTGCTATGTCAGACACTTGGTAGTAACATGAAGTCGCCATAGTCCTACGAGACCATAGGGTTACTCTCTCATTAGACAGAGCAACAACTAGTGGTGATTTAACACGATGGTCACCATGTCTCAGACGAGCGGAGAGAATGAAAAGGAGAACCCTTCAAGAATCTGTTCTCTTGATATTAACTTCACTGCTAACCCTAGACTCTCAATAAGGGTAAATGAAGCCAAACAAACCTTGCCATTTGTTCCCTAAGTCTGAATTTGAGAACATTGGCACCAGCACAATCTCGATCACTTGTTAGTCTCCAGGTGAGTGTACTGAAATTAGATTTATTTCAGAAAGCAACAGGGTGTTTTATATACATTTCCTTTTAAGCACAATAAAATCCTGACAGAATATACAGATATGGCATCTCAAAAGTGCTCAATGAAACTCAATTATTATATCCACAGAAAAAGAAGAAAAAATATCCAAGTTAAATTAAGTTGGAGGCTGTAATAATTAAATGTTAGTTGTAACAATCTGACTACTCACCACCGATGTTTGATCTTCAAAGGGTCGAGTAATATTTTTCCTGGTTAAAAATAAATTGGATTTAGGAAGAAAAGGCTTTATAAATTTCTTTTAAAATTATTCTTAAGAACAGAAGTATGCTATTCTGCCCCTCAAGCCTGCTCTACTATTCAGTGAGATCATGGCTGATCTGTGATCTACTTCCATATACCTGTCTTTGGTTCATTTCCCTTAATACCCTTCCTCAATAAGAATGTAGCTATCTCAGATTTAAAACTAATAACTGATCCAGCATCCACTGCTGTTTTACAAAAGAGAATGCCAAACATCTCTACCCTTTGTGAGCAGTAGTGCTTCCTAACATCTCTCCTGAACAATCTGGGCATAATCCTCAGACTATGCTCCTCGCCCCTAACCAGAGCAAACAGTTTATCTTCATCTATCTTTTCCTGTTAACATCTTGAAGACCTCAAGTTGATTACCCGTCAACCTTCTGAATTCCATCCAAAACAGTCCCTTGTATAACTGTGCGCTTATACTCCATCCCTCTGGATATAAAGGCCACATTCCATTGGCTTCCTTGATTACGTTTTGAACCCATTTGTGACATTTTAACAATTAGGCACCTAAACCCTGAAGTCTCTTTGGATACCTACTGGTTTTAAATACTTACCAACTACAAAGTGCCCTGATCAATCCTATTTTGATTAAAAAAATCTCTGACACCTGCTTACATTGAAATCCATCTGCACAGTTTTGCCCATTCGCTCATCCATGAATATCCCTCTGTAATTCTATTTTTCTTTCAATTCTATGGATGACGGCAGCATTGATTGCCCATTCCTAATTGTCCAGAGACACTGCTGTTGGTCTGGAGGAACATATAGACGAGGGTAACAGTTTCTTTCCCTAAAGGACGTTAGTAACCAGATGCTTTTCGTTTTACAATTGACAACATCATTAGATTCATAATGCCAGATTTTATTGACTACAAATTCCACCACCTGCTGTGGCAGGATTTAAAGCCAAGTCCCAAGAACGTTGCCAGGGGCTGTGGATGAACAATCCAGCCATTATACCACTACGCCATCTACAACACCCCCAAATTGCGTCGTCATCAAATTTGAATATATGACTTTCTCTCCTATCTTCCAAGTCATTAATACATAGTGAACAATTGAGGCCCTGTGGGAGTCCATTGGTCACATCCTGGCAATTTTACATTATCTTTACTTTCTGTCACCAGACATATCAGTGATTTGCTTTCAATTCCGTGGGCTTCTACTTTAGTTAACAGTCTCTCATGTGGGACTTTATCAAATGCCTCTGGAAGTCCATGCAAACGACATCCAGAGATATTTCTCAGGCCAGTAACTCTTCAAAAACATTCGATGAGATTTGTCAGGCATGGCTTACCTATCATGAATTCCTGATTAACTGAAAATTTTCAAGGTGTTCAGTTACCATGGTCGTTGATTAAAGACTCCAACAATTTTCCAACCTCAGATTTTAGGCTAAATGCTCTGTAATTCCCTGGTTTTCCCCTTTCACCCTTCTTAAAAAGCAGAGGTATAAGTGAGTTTTCCAATGCAGAAGGACTACTGCTATATCTAGGGAACTGTAAGATTATAATTGGAGCATCTACAATGTCTTGGGGATTTGTTATTCTTGAATTCGATTAGCTTCCTCATTACCAATGTTTACTGAGGTTAATTTTATCCAGTCCTCACTATTAATTTCCATAGGATTGCCAGCATGCTATCCTCTTTTTCTACTGTAAATACTGAGACAAATAAATTATTGAAACTGTCTGCAATTTCTCCATAGTCATTGATAATATTCCCACTTTCCAGCCATGATGAGCCAACATTGCTCCTCACCACCTGCTTTCCCTTTGTAGAACTCAAATTTCTTCTGACTGATTTTGATGTCCCTTGCAAGTTTTCTTTAATAACTTGTTATGAAGCTATAGAGGTCTACTGTATCTTTAAGACAGTTGAAAAACTAGCAAGGACTGAAAGCACAGAGCATCCTGAACAAAGTAAGAATGTAACAAATAGCTGCACCTGAGATGCCACTAAACAAAAACAAATTCAAATTTGGCCAATCAGTTTAAATTATGCCCCAAGATATCAAAATCCAATTAAATTTGAATTTAGTATTTGGATAATATTAAAACTAATGAAACAATCTGATGTTTTGGGGTATAAAAACACCCACCAACATATACACACTGCTAGGAGAACAGCTCCCTGACTAGTACTTGTCTATACGCTTGTGCAGCAGAACATCAAAACTGACCTAGAGAAAATCTACAAAGCATAACTGACAAAGCTGATTGGTTTTCTTGAAATATGATTTTTAAAAAAAACTTAATCGGGGATTTTGTTTTAAATCAAACTAGTATTGTAGAGTGGGTGATAAAAAATAGTTTTAAGAGAAAGGAGTTGTACATAGTTGCTGGTTTTAATATTTTCTGTTGGATTTAAAGAATAAAATTGTTAATTCTGAATTTAAATAGTGACCTTCTTTGCCGCTCAAATTTTAACACATTACGGTGTGTGAACTTTTTCTGTGGGGCTGGTTTAAATTTGCTGAGGGGTTAACCTCTTATAAGCTCCTTTGCTCATCGTTGTCTCTTTCTTGTTCAGCAGAATCAGAGTTGTTTTTTGCATTTTTGTAAGCTCTTTTAGTTTAATGCTGCCCCTTAGCTCTTTACTTGTCCATTACTGGGTTTTTTTTCCCATGACATGGAGTTTTGCCCTCTCAGGGGTATAAACTGATTTTACATCGTGTTAACGGTTTCTTTTACCCATTAGCAATTTCTGTCCCATCTCATTAAAGTCAGCCTTATTTGAATTTAAAACTGAATTTTATAGCTGATTCATGCTTTATTCTTTCAAATGCTAGATTGAACTTGATCATGCTGCGATCACTATTTGAGAAATGTTCACACCCATTTAAGCTACTAATTAAAACAGGCTCATTATTAAATCCAAGTCTGACGGGTGCATGTTGCTTCTTCCAATTTATGGTAAAGTTAAAATTCTCAGTTAATACTGGCTTTGCTTCACACTTGCCTAATTTCTGCATTTATACCCATCTCGAACTTCATTGCTACCAAGGTTCTAAACACAACACCTATTACAGTTTTAGTTCTTTTACTGTTTCCTCAGTTCTACCCGTACGACCCCCCCCCGAATACTTTCCAGCATCATATCCTCCCTCATCATTGAAGTAGTTGTGTTTCTAATCAGGAAAGCTACTTCACCTCCTCTGTCATTTTCCCTATCCATCCTGTAAACCTTATAACCTATTAGTCCCCAGCCACAACCATGCTGCAGCCATGGCTCAATAATGGCTATTATATCATAATCTCCAATTTAAATTTGTGCCTGCAGTTCATTTCAATTCTTATTGAACTCTTATTTGGGCCATACACGGTAACCTGTCCTTCAGCACTGACACCTGCTCATAATTTCTCTCTTCTTGTTTAATTAATACACTTTCTATGGTTCTTCCATTACCCACTATGTCTGTAGTAGGATTCCTGACTGTCTCTTCACTCTGTGATATATTATTTGATTTTTAAACAATACTTTAGCCTTCCCCAAGCCCTCCCCACATTTACTAGTTTTAGATCCTTGTGTCCACACTATTTAGCCTTTTCACTAGCACATTGGCTCTAGATCAGTTCAATTGCTTCCTGTCCTAATACTGATGTTCGTGCCCGACAAAACGGAATCTCTCTTTTCTGCGCCACTCCTTTCGCTATGTATTTAGTCCCTAATTTTCTTATCTCAAGACCAACTTACTCATGGCCTGGGTAATAATCCAGAGTTATAACCCATGAGGTCCTGTTCTTCAATGATATTCCTAATTACTGATATTTCCCAAACAGGATCTCTTGCCCATGTTGTTGGTCCCAACATGGACCACAACAACTGGATCCTCCTCCTCTAATAACCTTCCACGCCAGTTTGAGATTCATGCAGCAGAAAACAGACCGTTCAGTCTAACTAGTCCATGCTGACCATGTTCCCAAACTAGTCCCACTTGCCAGTGTTTCGCCTGTATCCCTCGAAACCTTGCATATTCATATACTTATCCAAATGTCTGAAATGTAACTTCCACTGGCAGTTTATTTCATATGCTAACCACTCTCTATGCAAATAAACTTGCCCCTCATGTTCTTTTTGAAACTTTCTCTTCTCACCTTAAAAATACACCCCCTAGTTTGGAACTCCCCTAGCCGAGGGAAAAGACCCTTGCTTTTAACCTTATCTATGTTCATAACTCCTTGAAAGTTGGAGTTGCAGGTAGATTGGATAGTGAAGAAAGCATTTTGTATGCTTTCCTTTATTGGTCAGAGAATTGAGTACAGGTATTGGGAGGTCATGTTGCAGCTGTACAGAATATTGGTTAGGCCACTGTTGGAACATTGTGTGCAATTCTGGTCTCTTTCCTATCAGAAGGACATTGTGAAACTTGAAAGGGTTCAGAAAAGATTTACAAGGATGTTGCCAGGATTGGAGGATTTGAGCTATAGGGAAAGGTTGAATAGGCTAGGGCTGTTTCCCTGGAGCGTTGGAGGCAGAGGGGTGACCTTATAGAGGATTATAAAATTATGAGAGGCATGGATAGGATAAATAGACAAAGTCCTTTCTCTGAGGTGGAGGAGTCCAGAACCAGAGGGCATAGGTTTAGGGTGAGAGGGGAAAGATATAAAAGAGACCTAAGGGGCAACTTTTTCACTCAAAGTGGTGGAGGCTGGTACAATTACAACATTTAAAAGGCATTTGGATGGGTATATGAATAGGAATGGTTTGGAGGGAGATGGGCCGGGTGCTGGCAGGTGGGACGAGATTGGGTTGGGATATCTGGTTGGCATGGACGGGTTGGGCCGAAGGGTGTGTTTCTGTGCCGTACATCTCTATGACTCTATGTCCCTCATGATTTTATAAGCCATTATGAAGTCATCCCTCAACCTCCTAGCTCTGGTGGAAAAAATCACCCAGCCTATTTTATAACTCAAACCCTCCATTCTCGGCAACATCCACACAAAATTGTCCTGTAGTCTCCAGGGACATGCAGGTCAGATGGGTCAGCCTGCATGGTACATGTGGGGCTACAGCGTAGGGTGATAGTATGGAAGAGAGAGTGGTCTTCAGAGCGCAGGCACAGATTTAATGGACCGAATATCCTTTATCTGCACAGTAGGGATCCAATGATTCTATGCTTCTAAATTACCAAGCAATTTATATACTGACTTCAAGTAATTTCCTCACTGTATCAGGTAAAAGACGGTGGTCCTCAACATAGTTTAATGATATGCTTATATTTTAAAAATACTCATCACTCTCCAACTTAATTTACTGAGTGCTGGCCAAGTTACCGGATTGATATAATGTTGCAGTGTTGTAAAATTCAACATTAGCAACAGATAATAAAATTCTGAAGTAATTAGCAATCGAAGCTGCTAGCCCATGCAGAATGCTGCAAATTCCTATGCATGCTGTACACAGCCTGCTGTACACTTAAGTGGCACGCATGCAAAAACATTTAAAGGGATTATGCTTTTAAACACTGTTCGGAAAAGAGGGAACTCCGTTAAGAACTATCCTCATGTTTTGAATTGTCAAATGGCAATTAGGAACTACATGAAACTTTGCCACCAGGTGTGGGACTCTCAATCCTGCTTACAAAAGGATGCTATCTGTACCCCATCACTACCACTTGTCTGTAGTTTCCTGCCTTTCTCCATTTTTGAATACAGAGGAATTATTTGCTACTTGCCAGTCTAATGACACTTTCTTGAATCTAGGGAATGATGGAAAATTCACACAAATGAACCTACTAATCTATTAGCAACCTCTGGCCATCCCTGATTGACAGTGCTACCCCGCCACTGTTACCTATTTTCTTGAATGTCATAAACCCTCAATGTTCAGGACCCAGTATTGGTCATCCTGCTGCCATGTCTCTGTAAGGGCTGTCAAATTATATTTAATAACTTAGAGTGTGTTATCAATTTTTTTATTTTGCTATGAACGTGCTCACATTCAGAGAGTGATTATAGAGTCATAGAGTCACAGCATGGAAACAGGCTCTTCGGCCCAACCCGTCCATGCCATTCCAGATATTAGTTTTTTTTAAAACAACTAGTTTTGATTGTTGGTATATTGCTACATTTTGTTCTCTGCCATCTATCCTGCCATTCTTTAACCTTCATTTCCCATGTTATTATTTTCATCTTACTTTATCTCATCCCTATACCACAACTTTCTACAGATGTCTTGCCTCAGTACTTAGTTTAAAACCCTTTCCATTTCCCTTGCGGTGTGGTTCACAAGAACACTGGCTCCAGCACGATTCAGGTATAGACCAATCCAACAGTAAAGGTCCCAGTTTCCATTCTTCGGAACCCACTTCTCCTACACAGCCTTTCAGCTACAAGTTCATCTCTCCTAATTTTATGTACCCTCTGCCAATTACCATGTGACTCGGTTATAATCCACAAATTGTAAACTTTGAGAATGTGCTTTTAAATTTAGGGCCTACATTCTCACGCTCTAAATGCAGAACCTCTTCCCAAGCTCTACCAAAGTTGTTAATACCTTAAATGGATCACAACCACTGAAGCCCCTCACTCCCATTCCAAGCTCCTAATTTAAATTCCATCAGCTGCTGTGATAGGATTTGTAGGGATGTCCCCATTGCATTAGCCTGAGCCTCTTAAGTTATTAGTGGTGAGATGAGCACTATTCCACCATCTTCTTAATACATGAATCATCTCCGCTAATTAGTGAAATTTAGAATGGGAAAGCATGTACAGCAACAAACAATATACAAGGTTGCATAGGAAAGACTCCAATTTTGATCTCCGATCTGCACATTTAATTGATCTTTTGTTAGAGAAGTTAGCGATTTTTGAGAACAGCAAACTTACATCCAAATTAAAGAAGTCTAAAGAGTTATTAGTAAATGTCTGGGAAAAATACTCAACTCCAAAGGGGAACCTCAATTATCCAAACATCAATAATGTGAAAATTGGATTATCCAAAGGAGATCTCGGGGTCCCAACAGAAACATTACATCAAAGACATATGTCCAACACTCATCGCATCTTTTGTTTACAGTGATTAAAAGTGCTGCTCAGGACAGTCCTGGACTGATGGGAGCGCAGGCACCCTCTCTAAATGACTGATCTTCACCCGCTCTCTCTCTCTTCCCACACTTTCTCTGGAGTTCTACACAGGCATTACATTAAACTCTCCTTCCCCGGATAATCTCTCCAACATTGTCCCTGTACAGGGCAAAGGTGGAACCTGTCAAAAAGTTGCAGTAAAAATTTGTGCGCATGTGTGTGTACATGTGCTATTTGGAGACTCACCCCCCAAAGGCAGCAGCAGTCTTGCTGTTGGTGTCCAGTCTGGCTGCGGGGGCAGTGTTGGTGCAGCTGGGGATGGGCGGGGCAGAGTTGGTTGGGATAGAGTGGGCGGACGGGTTGAGATGGGATTGGGGCGGGGTTGCATGGGGTTCGGGGGCAGGCAGGGGGATGGGGCTGGACTGGATTGGGAGGTGCGCAGGGAGCGGTGTTGGACCGGGGGGCAGGTGGGCAGGGCCTCGTGCGCGCTGTGCTGCTAGTCTCCTGAACGGGGAGCAGACTTAACAGAAAACTCCGAGCCCCAGAGGAAAGGCATTGAATTGATTAACTAAATAGTCAATTATCCGAACGAAATAGTGCCCGCCCATCTTGTTTGCATAATCGCAGTTCCTCTGTATATGTTTGCTACTCAGCAAACCCTGCTAGAAAGTGCATTATTGGAAAGTGCTTCAAGACAGGATCTCCAAGTAAATTGAATAACTTAGTCAGACTCAACACAGGATAATATAGAAACAAAACTACAGCAAGGTAGTAATACTTACTTTTTATAAATAACTGCATTTGGTTTCTTTAAAGAATGCTGCAAAGTAAAGAACAGGAATTGTTCTATAAATTGTTCTGACTCTGGTCACATTACAGCTTATACACCAAACGGCTCTTCAATTTAAAGCTCTTGTAGCCTGGATCACATGACCCATCGATTACAAATTTATAATTTAGCCCAGAACCGAACATAATTTCTGATTAAAGAACTTAAAAATCTTAGCAAACTTGGTCCAATAACTGTAAAGTGTTTGAAAGCACGTGGAAATCACTAAGTTGTTTTTTTTTAATGGGATGCAGATGTCACTTGTTAGGCCAGTATTTGTTGCTCATTCCTAAATGCCCTTGAACTAATTGGCTAAGTAGACCATCCTAGAGGGCAGTTAAAAGTCAACCCCATTTATTGCGGCTACAGAT
This sequence comes from Chiloscyllium plagiosum, assembly GCF_004010195.1. Taxonomy (NCBI): domain Eukaryota; kingdom Metazoa; phylum Chordata; class Chondrichthyes; order Orectolobiformes; family Hemiscylliidae; genus Chiloscyllium; species Chiloscyllium plagiosum. The sequence continues at coordinate 114,070,476 of NC_057712.1, read as the reverse complement.
TCACATGCAGACAATACCTGGTAAGGACAGCAGATTTCCTTCCCTAAAGGACATGAAAGAATCAGTTGGGGTTTTACAACAATCAATGGTATTCATTACTGAGAATGACTTCACATTCCAGATTTGTTTTGTTAAATTAATTTAAATTCTGCCAGCTTCCATATTGGGATCTGGACCTAAGACCCCAGAGTTAGTCTGGGGCTTTGGATCACTAGCCCTGTGACAACATCAGTACATCACTGTCTCCCACTAAACTTTATACCAGTGAAAGATGACAAAAACCAGTAAACCAGATATTTAATAAAGGAAATGTTTTAAATTATAGGGCAAATATTTTCTACACAAGAGCAAAACAAGCAAAATTAAGAATTCAAGCCATTCTCATGAACTAAACATGTGGTTCTATTTTAAGGTTAGCACCTGCTTGGTTGGCTAGAGAATCAAGCCAAATAATAAATTATTATTATTCTGAAAAAACACAGTCCTGCCAATAAAACACAGGTTAGAATTTAGGAGAATAATTTTACTTCATCTGTTTCAGTTGTCCTGCACAAAATGAGTTGAGACAATTTAAAATCCATTCCTCTGCTCAGTTGTGCAGAGAGAGTTGTCCATAATTCCTCAGTCCAACACAATCCGCACTGCAAACCATATGAATAGGAAAGATAAATATCCAACAGGAAGCTTGGGAATCGGATTGAAAAGTGGAAGAGAGTGGAAGGAGGATTTATCTGAATATTATGTAATAATTCCCAAGAGTACTCAATACTGACACTGGGTAGAGAGATCTATTCACTAAATCTACTAGCCCTCACCATATTGGAAACATTGTTGTGGTTCTGTTCGCCGAGCTGGAAGTTTTTGTTGCAAACGTTTCGTCCCCTGGCTAGGCGACATCATCAGTGTTTGGGAGCCTCCTGCGAAGCGCTTCTTTGATGTTTCCTCCAGTGTTTATAGTGGTCTGTCCCTGCCGCTTCCGGTTGTCAGTTTCAGCTGCCCGCTGGAGTGGTTGGTATATTGGGTCCAGGTCGATGTGTTTGTTGATGGAGTTTGTGGATGAATGCCATGCCTCGAGGAATTCCCTGGCTGTTCTCTGTCTGGCTTGCCCTATGATAGTAGTGTTGTCCCAGTCGAATTCATGTTGCTTGTTGTCTGCGTGTGGCTACTAAGGACATACCACAACCAAAAGGACTAGCCACACTACCATATATCAGGAGCATCTCGGAACTGACTGCCAGACTACTGCGACACCTAGGACTCATAACAGCACACAAACCAACAGCCACGCTCAGACAACAACTCACCAGAACGAAGGACCCGATACCCAACATGAGCAAGACGAATGTAGTGTACAAAATACCATGCAAGGACTGCACAAAACACTATTTGGGACAAACAGGAAGACAGCTAACAATCCGCATACATGAACATCAACTAGCCACGAAACGACACGACCAGCTATCCTTAGTAGCCACACACGCAGACAACAAGCAACATGAATTCGACTGGGACAACACTACTATCATAGGGCAAGCCAGACAGAGAACAGCCAGGGAATTCCTAGAGGCATGGCATTCATCCACAAACTCCATCAACAAACACATCGACCTGGACCCAATATACCAAACACTACAGCGGACAGCTGAAACTGACAACCGGAAGCGGCAGGGACAGACCACTATAAACACCGGAGGAAACATCAAAGAAGCGCTTCGCAGGAGGCTCCCAAGCACTGATGATGTCGCCTAGCCAGGGGACGAAACGTTTGCAACAAAAACTTCCAGCTCGGCGAACAGAACCACAACAACGAGCACCCGAGCTACAAATCTTCGCACAAACATTGGAAACACTAGATAAATAAATACTGGATAATGCAAACAATTGTGACATATCAATGTAGCCACTCACGTTGGTAAACAAATTGATTTTGGAAAATTAGACAACTTACAATGTCCCTGAGAGCCTGAGTCACGGTTTCACTGGTATTGCCACCTTTGATGAGCATGGCATTCTTTGTGTTTTCAATGATCTTTGGATCTCTCTTCTCAAGAAACCTCTTTGCCCGCTTTGTCTTTGGCTTGCTACAAATGTGAAGTATAAAGAAAATGAAAAAATATAAATGACAGTACAGTGTCATAAACATCAAATATAACTGGAAAGAAATCACCAACTTCATCAAGATGATTTTTTTTATGCAGTTGAAGATCTGACGAAACATAACTACAGAATCCAAGAGCAGCTAGTTCACCAATACCAAGCAAAACTGGTAGCAAATTTGAAAGTTAAAGACAAGTCAACTAAAAAGTATTGTAGCCAATGGCAGACAGATGAAAGTTTGTCACAGAAGAGGCTAGTTTCCTTAATTCTTTACTTTCAATAGCCAACAAGTTGTCAGTCATGGCCCTGTGATTCCCACAACATCGTACTCAGCAATTCCAATCTGCGCTCCAAGCTGACTTATCTTGTTTTGTATACACAATGCATTTCAGTACAACATCCTCAGCCCCACATTTACTGCCCTTTCTAACAATTGTCCCCTTACCTGTTGTACCTGAAGTTAGTTTCCTGATCCTTACCATATTCTCTGTCTTCATACTTCTTCTGGAAACTTTAAACTCTGCTGAGCTCCCCCAATCTTAACTTCTTCCATAATGTTCCATGCAACTGAACTCACAGGAAGTGGTATAGGTCAGGAATCTAACTTCCAACACAGAGTTTAGGGGACAATTACAAGAAGAGTGCAGTCAACACAGAACGTTGTGCCTAAATGCATGAAGTATACAAAACAACATAAAAGAGCCTGTAGCGCAGACTGAATTTGGTAAGTACGATGTTATGGGTATCACAGAGACATGGGTGTAAGGAGATCAGGACTGGGAACTAAATCTCCAAGGATACATGTCTTAACAAAAAGCAAAGGGGCATGGTTGCTTAGTAAGAAACAAAATTAAATCAATAGCAAAAAGTGATGTAAAGCTCTAAGGCACAAAATCCGTGTGGGTAGAGTTGAAGAATCACACAGGAAAAAAGACCAGGAAGTTATGCATCGGCCTCCTAGCAGTCATTAGGATGTGGGGAAGAACATAAACCAGAAGATAGAAAGGCATGTATTAAATACACTACTATGATTATCATGGGGGACTTCAGTACACCGGTGGACTGGGAAAATCAGGTTGGTAATGATCTAAAGAACATAATTCATGGAATGTACTTTTTTGGATTTTTTTTGGAGCAGTTTGTGAAAGAGCCCACTAGGGAACAGGCAATTCTGAATTGAATGATATGTAAAGAGGCAGACTTAATTCGGGAGTTTAAGTGAAGGAACTCTATGGGACCATAATATGATAGAATCCACCTTGCAGTTTGAGGGGGTAAAAACCAAATCAGATGGAATGATATTACAATTGAGTGAAGATAACTGCAAAGACATGAGGGAGGAGCTGGCCACAGTTAAAGGGGAACAGGGAAGACAATGGAGCAGCAATGGCAGATATTTCCGGGGATAATTCAAGAATCACATCATAAATTCATTCCAAGGAAGAAGTAATACGCAAAGGGGAGGTTGGGGCAACTATAGCTGACAAGGCAAGTCAGGGACAGCATAAAAGCAAAAAAAAAAGCATACAACACTAAAGATTAGGAGGAAGACAGGGGTTTGAGTAGTCTTTAAAAACCAGCAAAGGATAATTATAAAAGTAAGATGATGAAGAAGAAGAAATATGAGAGTAAGTTAGCCAGTAATACAAAAGAAGATTGCAAGAAATTTTTTCGACATCTAAAAAGGAGGCGAGAGTGGACATTGGACTGCTGGAAAGTAAGGCTGACAAAGTTGGAAAAGGGAACAAAGAAATGGCAGAGGTACTGTGCATCCATATTCACAGTGAGAGATACTAGCAACATACCAGAACTTCAGGAGAGTTGGGTGCAGAGGCGAGGGTAGCGGCCTTCACTAAGGAAAAAGTACTGGAGAAGTTGGAAGGTCTGAAGGCAGGTAAATCACCTGCACCAGGTGGGCTACACCCCAGAACACTGTTGAGGAAACTGTGGAGGCATTAAATTGATTTGATTTATTCTTGTCGCGTGTACTGAGATGCAGTGAAAAGTATTGCATGCTATCCAGGCAAATCATATATTCCATAAGTACCTAAGGATAAAGGAAAAGAATGCAGAATGTAGTGTTACAGCTACATAGAAGGTGCAGAGAAAGAACAACTTGACCTTTCAGGAATCACTGGAGTAAGGGAGGGTTACAGAAGACCGGAAAATGGATAATGTAACACCCCTTTTAAAAAGGGAGACACACGGAAGCTAGGCCGGTTAGCCTAGCTTCGATTGTTTGAAAGATTTTAGAGTCAATTATGATGAATGACATTGCTCAGTCCTTGGAAGAAGGGCCTGTGCCCGAAACGTCGAATCTCCTGTTCCCTGGATGCTGCCTGACCTGCTGTGCTGTTCCAGCAATAAAGTTTCAACCTTGGAAGAGCATGGTAAAATTGAGCATAATCAGCACTGCTTTGTAAAAGGGAGGTCAATCCTGACAAATCTGTTAGAATTATTTGAGGAGGTAATGAGCAAGTTAGACAAAGGAAGGCCAATTGGATTTCCAGAAGGCCTTTGATAAAGCACTACAGAGGAGACTACAAAATAAGACAAGAGCCCATAGTGGTAGAGTCAAGATGCTGGCATGGTTACAGGATTAGCTGACTGGCAGATAGCTGAGACGATGGATGAAGAGGTCTTTTTCAGAATAACTGCCAGTGACCAGTGAAGATCAGTAGGGGGTCTGTGTTGGAACCACAGCTGTTCACATTATACGTGAACAATCTGGACAAAAGAACTGTGGGCGTTGTTGCTAAGTGTGCAGATGACACAAAGATATTAGATTAGATTAGATTAGATTACTTTACAGTGTGGAAACAGGCCCTTTGGCCCAACAAGTCCACACCGACCCGCCGAAGCGTAACCCACCCATATCCCTACATTTACCCCTTACCTAACACTACGGGCAATTTAGCATGGCCAATTCACCTGACCAGCACATCTTTGGACTGTGGGAGGAAACCGGAGCACCCGGAGGAAACCCACGCAGACACGGGGAGAACGTGCAAACTCCACACAGTCAGTCGCCTGAGGCGGGAATTGAACCTGGGTCTCTGGCGCTGCGAGGCAGCAGTGCTAACCACTGTGCCACCGTGCCGCCCACCATATGTGGAGGGACAGGTAGTGTTGAGGAAGATTGAAAGCTGCAGAAGAGTTTGGACACGCGAGGTGAGTGGGCAAAGAAGTGCCAGATGGAATACAATGTGGATAAGTATGAGGTATGTACTTTGGCAGGAAGATCAGAGGTGTAGACTATTTTCTACACAGAGAAAGACTTCAGAAATCTGAAGCACATAAAAATTCAGCAGTCCTGCGTCAAAATTCTCTTAGGAGGTACAGTTGCGGTAAGGAAGGCAAACGCAATGTTGCATTCAATTCAAGAGGGCTAGAATCCAAGAACAGAGATGTACTGCTGAGGCTCTGGTCAGACCATGTTTGAAATATTGAGATTAGTTTTGGGCCCAGTATTTAAGAAAGGATGTGCTGGCCTTACATGGGTCCAGTGGAAGTTTACAACAATGATCCTGAGGATGAAGATCTTGTGGTTGAGAACTCTGGGCCTGTGCTCGATGGAGCTTGGAAGGATAAGGGGGAATCTCGATTGAAGCTATAGAACACTGTAAAGTACCTAGCTTCTTCATGAGTAATGGGATCAAAGGTTAAAGGACAAGGGAGAAGAATGGGGTTGAAAAACATATCAGCTATGGCCAAATGGTAGTCCAGACTGGATTCTGCTTCTATGTCTTACGACATGTAATGTGTGTCTTCTGTGGAGACAGACAAAACGTTTGTCGATGTTCCTTAGAGCTCACAATAATTTATTTCCTTGCTTCTAA
>NC_057712.1:113996832-114064040 GCF_004010195.1 Chiloscyllium plagiosum | reverse complement strand
CAAGGCTCCCTGATTGGACCAGATTAACAGCCTCAATTAGAAAACTTATATTCTATGAGGTCCACCTGGCTGATCTCACTACAATCCCTACATCCCTCCCCCTCTGAATCTGAAGACATAGGCCATTTTTTTGTTTTGTAGCTCCTCCTGGGGTATTTTAGCACTGGGTCAGCTTCCTCCAACTCTGTCTCTGATCCAGGCAGTGTAAAAGGCACAGGAGCTTGTCTCTTGTGCCTGGAGTGTCTTGGAAAAAAAAATTATTCTCCTGTTCAGGTAGCAAAGGCATCAAGGTGGCAACATCCATCACGTCCATTTCAGATCCGGAGGTATCTTTAACATGGAAAGGGAGAAAACACTGGTTCTGGAACAGCCGGAAAAACAGTTGAATTGCCGAGCATGTTTTGCTTCCACATTGTTTGCAAGTTTGCAGCTTTCAAATGGTCCACATGCTTGTTCAGGACCATTGCACCTACCTGAACTTCATATGTCACAGGGCATGACTTTGCGTTGATCGTGTGTCTTACCCATACGGGGCTATTTGCATGGTTCCCACAGCAAAACTCATCCCCTGAAGTAAGCTGTTGCTCTCTCATAGCGGATCCTGCACCCGACCTCCCCCATGTCCAGGAAAATCAGATTTAACCTGATGCGGAGTCTTCTCCCTGTTAGCAACTCTGCTGGAGCTATCCCTGAAGTTGCATGAAGGATGGTCCCATAATCAAACAGGAGCCAGTATCGTTTGGTGTCTAGTGAAGCTGTAGGCTGTTTCTTTAGGCTTGTCTCAAAGTTTAGACTGTTTGTTCCGCCAGACTTGAATGATTGATAGTATGGAGCTGGCCTTGAAGGTCAAATCCCATTCAACCTTCGGAAATACTCAAATTCCCCACTGGTAAACGATGGCTCAGTATCTGTGACTGACACTTATGTGCATTGCAAAAGATGCACATGGTTTTTCCAACGTTGTCCCCACATTTGACGAATGAACTGTATGCATGTCCAGTTATTTTGAGTGGCATCCATGAAAGGACCAGTATAGTTGATGTATAACAGAGTCCAGGGTTTATCCAGTCATTCCAGCGAATGTTGGGGAGCTGCTGGCGGTTATTTTTGTCTTTGTTGGCACTGCCCCACCAATGTGACTATGTTAAATCCTGCCCACCAGACATAACTTCTCATCAACATCTTCACTTTGGAAATCCCTGCATGATTCCAGTGAAGTTCAGCCGATATCTGGTGGGAACCTTTTGCTTGGGTCAATCACTCTTGCTCTCCATAATAATGTGCTGCCCTCTACTGTGAGCTGGTCTCTCAGGGTCCAACAAGGTTTCAGTTCTGGTTATGATGGCCCTTTGGTTTCCCCCATCACCACCAGCTGTTTCAGTTTTGCCAAGACCTGATATTTCTGAGACCAAAGTCTGATGATGTCAACTGTGATTGGAAGTGTCTCCAAAAAAACTTCAAACTCTGATTGACTGTTCGAGTGGCAAGAGCACCGGTGAGTAATCTTCCAGTGGGAACTGGCTAGTGCATCTGCATTTGCTACGTAGCCTCCTGGCCAGTGTTCCAATTTGTAACTATATGCACTTAGTATTTAGAGCCCTCTGCTGAATTTGGCCTGAAGCTATGGATGGTACTGCCTTGTTATCATTAAGTACAGCTAGCAGAGGTTTGTGGTCCATTATTTTTACAAACTTATGTCTGTAAAGATCTGATGGAACTTCCTGGCTCTAAATATGACTGCCAAATTTTCCTTATCTGGGCATATTTTGCTCCGTATAAGCAAAAGTCCAAATGTATGTGCTATTGGATGTTCCTCTTCTTTGGGCCACCTATGAGCTATTCCTAAGCCATATGGGGAGGCATTGCATGTCAATACCAGGTCTTGCTTGGGATCATAGTGTGCCAATACCTGAAAGGATGATAGCTGTTTCTTCACTTTCCTGGAAGCAATGGCTTGGCTATGCAACAATTTCCAAGACTGACTCTTGGTTGATGTAAAGTATGAAGAATTGATGCAAAGGTGCTAGGATGGATGGTAGGTTATATATGAACTTTCCATAATAGTTCACCAGCTCAATGAAAGATCTACACTCTGATACTGATGTGGGAGCTGCAGCACCTTTGATCTCTCTTACTTTACCTTCCAACGGGTGTAACCTGGTCTTGTCAACTCTGTAGCCCAAGTAGGTCACTTGGCTACATGGACCACATATTTTCCCTTCTAAGGCATAACAAAGTCACCCTTTATTTACAAGTGATGGGTCCTTGACTGTGATTCGGCTCCCTCAGGGCCTGCTCTCAGACATTTCTGTTTTATTGCCTTTTTTTAAACTCTGAGATTCCTTTTTTTATGAACTCTTCCCCCCCAACCACGACCATTGCACCCAGCAGTGGTGCATATATTTTTCCCAAATCACATGGTTATGTGTGCACAGTAACACAGTAAAAAGACACTGTTGTGCAAAAACTATTCTATATTTTGCACCACCAGGAAAACACCCATGTGGCTAGTGACACGTAACAAAAATAAGCCTGATAAAGGCAATGCTTACATGAAAAATGAAGTGGGAGGTAGACAGAGAAGGAGGGGACTAAATAAAAATAAAGTTTGAGGGGGAGATAAAGCACTCCATCCCCTGCAGTGCCCACCTCTCCCTAAAGGCATCAACGTTCCTGTTTGTATCTGTCAGCCAGGGCTCCTTGATTCAACCAGGTTATAACAGCCCCAATCAGGGAAGTCATTCTATGCGGTCCATCTGGCTGACCTCATTACCATTACTGAATATATATCCATATTGTCCTACAACGTTTTGAGACTTGGTCAATTTGTAATTGTATAAATTGCTGTTGTGACCTAATTTCATTTGAATCGGTATAATGTCCCTGACTCCCTACAGAGAAGTGATTTTCCCCAATTTACGTTATGAAATAAGCCTAAATCAAGGTGCAGGTAAAATCTGAAAATACAAAGCATGTCTTTGATGTGACGGTACTATGCGTTTTAAGAGGGATTTGTTCTGTGCTACTTCTCTGCAAGAGAAGTACCGGAGTGTCGTCTTTGGAAGCAGTGGGTAAACGGCTTTGAGCTCCCTGGATTTCATTTTTATTTAAACATTGTTATTGAAAAAGTTTTTCTTTACAAAATTATAAAATTACAAAAATATGAAGCTATAACAACAAAAACAACAATAAACCAATTATTATTCTACTCTACAAAAGAACTCGCAACTGCATCCATTACACATCAATAAATAAGTAAGTAAATAAATAAAGCCGCTCAGTGTTACAAGGCCTCAGCTCTCAACCTTCAAGAGCATCAATTATTAAACCCAGGTTTGCTCGAAACTCTTTCTCTCAGGATTAGGCTTAGTAAACCAAACCACCATGGCTAGACAAAAGCTCTAACAAAAATGGCAGACAGATCTGCTTCGAAATAATTCAAAAAGGGCTGCCATGTCTTATTAAAACAAAAGTCCATTTTCTGATGCACCATATTTGTAAGAAAGTCCAAAGGAATGTATTCCATAATTAACTTGTGCCATCCTGGCAGACCGGGGGTTCTCAGACACCCAGCACGTCAGAACGTTCTTCCTCGCACAAAAAATGAGGATGCTGAAAAGCTTTCTCCCATGTACATCAAGGGAGATAAATTCGGCAAACCCAGGAGAAGAGAAACCAGGTCCACCTTGACTTCGGTCCCCAAGATCCTCTCTATTACTCCTGCCACAGTGCTCCAATATGTATGGAGACTGTGGCAGGATCACAAACAATTCATGAGGGTACTCGTATTTATTTCATGTTTGGGGTACCCTGCTTAAAATTTGCAAGACGATCTGGGGCCAGATGAGCCCTATGAAGAAGCTTTAACTGAAGAGCAAGGGACCCATGCTATTGAAATCTTCTTCACACTCTCACAAATGTCCTACCAAGTTTCCAGAGTGATCTCCACTCCGAACTCTCTCTCCCAAACCTCCCGTAATCGCTCAATATCACCTGAGGAACCTCCCCCAACAAATGAAAGAGTACTCATTGAAAGAGTACTCTTAGCCTGAAGCACCTCTTTTCCATGTCAGATCTATAACACTCAGTCAGAAGCATTGTCTCTTTTCAAATAAAATCTCTGATCTGTAAAAAACGGAAGAGGTCCCAACTCGATAATCGATAACTTAAGAGTTATTTTTTCAAATGACATTAAAGTTTCATCATAAAACCGGTCACCCAAACAAGGGACTCCCCTATCCGCCCAGGATTTAAACCTGGGATGCATTGTCCCTGGCCGGAAATGTGGCATACCAACTATGGGAGTATGGAAAGATGTTTTAGACATATTACCATCCATCTGTCTCATTGCCCTGCACGCTTTGACAGTGTTAATAACTATTGGATTGTGGCAACCTTCCATAACTATCCTCATTTTGTCCAGAAACAACAGGTTAATAAGAGGGCAGTTTGCCTGGAAGGCCTCAATGTCCAACCATATCAATGCCAAGTCCTCACATGCCCAATCACTCTCAAAACATAAAAGGGAGCTCAACTGATAACTTGTGACATCCAGGAAATCTACTCTTCTCAATCCCTGGGGCATTTGCAATTTCATAAGCTTGATAAGAGGCCACTTATGGTGCCAAGTAAAAGAACTAAACCAACCATTTAGTTTCTGAAACGTTTGTCTAGAAAAAGAGCAACTTGACCTAGCCATGATATTGGAAGGGCCCCCATCTTTGAAGGTCTTGTTTAATATTGTTAAACAAATAAACAAAATTAGCCTTGAGTGACTGATCAAAATTAGGGGTAACAGAAAGGCCCAAATAAAGAAAGCCTCCCTGTGCCCACTTAAAGGGGAACCTACCTTCAAAGTCCAGTATTCCCCTAAGACCCCCCCCCCCCCCCCCCTGGCATGGCCTCTGATTTTGAGAAATTGATCTTGCAACCTGAGAAAAAGCCAAATGAATTAATACACTGTATCAAATAGGGCACCAAAACCGTTGGGTTCGAAAGAAAAATGAGAACATCATCCGCATATAATGTGATCTTATGCACCTTAGACCCTACCTTTGGGGCAGCTATATCAGGGTCCCCACGAATGGCCTCTGCCAGCAGCTCAATCACCAATGTGAAGAGCAAAGGTGAGAGAGGGCAGCCTTGCTGACTGCCCCTACCAATGTTAAAATTATCAGACCTTATACCATTGGTGAGAACTGCCGCCAGAAGATCACTGTAAAGGACCCATACCCATCTAGTGAACACTTCACCCAGGCTAAACCGCTCCCTTTCACCTGGTTAAATGCCTTCTCCGTGTCCAAGGAAACCATCGACCGTTGCTGGCACACTTGAATCATGTTAAGCAGTCTCCCAGCATCATTAGAAGATCTGCAACCCTTTATAAAGCCTGTCTGATCTTCCGGAACAATACAGGGCAACACCCTTTCCAACCTCAATGTCAGTCTTCGATTAAAATTTTAAAATCAGGGTTTAAAAGCGAGATGGCTTATAAGAAGCACAGTCTTCCAGCCTCCTCCCTTTCTTGAGGATAAGAGAGATATTAGCCTCTTTCAAGGATGGCAGGAGGCAATCCAACTGTATGAATAGTTAGACATGTCTAACATTGGTCCTGACAGTATGTTTACACACTCTTTATAAGACTCACTGGGCAAGCCATCAGGGCCTGGTGCCCTTCCACTTTGAAGTTGCCTCACTGCCTCCTGTATCTCTTGGGCTGTTAGTGGAGCACTAAGGAGAGATGCCTTTTCAGCAGACACACCAGAAAGATCCAAATTCCTAAAAGAAGACTCCATCTTATCCCATCTGTCCTCACAGCATTCAGACTGGTAAAGTTCAGAGTAAAACCTCCGAAACACCTCATTGATCTTTTTAGCATCATAAGTAAGAGTCCTATTTCCTTCCCTAATAGAAGCAATTGACTGGGAGACATTCTTCTTCCTGACCAAATATGCCAAGTATTTACCCGACCTATTGCCATGCTTAAACAGACTCTGCTTCGCAAAGGAAAGTTTCTTCCTTGCTGTATACGTTAGCATGGAGTTTAAAGTGGATTGGAGAGCTGTGATTTGCTGTAGCTTAGTCAGTGATGGTTTACTGTAATATGCCATCTCAGTTGCCTTCAGTCATGCCTCACACAGACGTTGCTGCTCTCCCTTCTGTCGCTTCTGGCTAGCAGAGTATAAGATAATTATCCCTTTAGCATAGGCTGTAGCAGTCTCCCAAAGACTGGAAGGATTATGAGCTGTACCTGAGTTGGTGGCCAAAAAGCTTCAAATTCCCTCGAAGTATTCTACAAACTTGCTGTCCTTGAGGATGAAGGGATCCATTTGCTGGTACCATGAGCCCATTGCACCACCCTTAATCTTAACCATTAAATACACCGCGGCATGATCAGAGATGGCAATATTCTCAATCGAACAGGATGCCACCAAATCTAAAAAAGAGGCGGGAGTAAGGAAATAATCAGGCCTTGTATGGCATTTATGAGGATTGAAAAAGAATGTAAAATCTCTGCCCGTCGGGTGTATCCAAATGTCTACCAACCCCAGTTCCACACAGAGATCACCCAACTGCTTAGATTCTGAAGAATGTTTTTGGGGGGGGGGGGCGGTTTTGGGCATTCTATCCAGCATAGAATCCATAAGGCAATTAAAGTCGTTCCCCTCACCCCCATAATAATATGCTGCAACACCAAGGTCATCAGCTTAGATCATGCATCAGTCAGAAATTTAAGAGGGTGGACTGGAGGACAGTAGACATTCAAAATACCATATTCCTCACCCTGTATAAGGGCCTTAAGAATAACAAACTGACCATTCTCATCTTTAACACAGTCTACTAAATTAAATGGGAGCCCCTTCCCGATGAGTATTGTCACTCCTCTGCTCCTAATACTAAAAGGTGAGAAAAACACCCAATCAAACCCACCCTGCTGTAACTTCAAGTGTTCCACATTATAAAGATGGGTCTCCTGTAATAAGGCAACATCCACCCTCTCCTTTCTAAGGCTAGACAACACCTTTTTTTTTAACTGGCGAATGATCCCTCAGATATTCCAGGTGCACCACTTAAGAATGCTGCTAACCATGATCCTTTACAATCACCTTTGACCTGCTGAGAGGACAAATTCATCTTACAACACACTGAACATACTCAAAAGGAGACTCGTAGAGTCTATTTACAAAAAAACTAACTACAAAAGGCACTTTGTGGGCAGGGGGTACAATCCCCCACTGAGTTCGCTTACATTTCCTGCACCCACCTCCATCCCTCCCTTCCAGCTCGAGCTGCACCCAAACCCAAGCAATGGAAGAAACCAATCAAAGGACATTGAAAACACAAAGGTATAACAAAAATAGTGAGCATTTTACCCATCCCCTACAATACATCAATACTACTCCAGCTCGTAGACAAAAAAAACCCCCACCAACAACAGCTTCTTTGGAAAAAGGGTGAAAGTACAAGAAATAAAAGCAAGACAAAAAAGAACCCAGACACTATTGTCCATGTCTATAAATACATCTACATTATTTTCAAGTGTCCAAGAAGCTTTTGGCTTGCTCCAAGGAATGAAACGATAGCACAGTGTTCTCACAAGTAATACAAAGTACCGCTGGTATCTCATCGAATATTGAAGACCGAGGTCCTTTAACCTTCTCTTAACCTCATCAAACTGTTTCCTCTTATGGATCATTGCTGCAGAAAAGTCCTGGAAAAACATTATCTTAGTTCCCTAATGGGTGAGGGCCTGCTGATCTCTCCCCAATCTTCTAGAAGTTTCCATGACTCTCTGCTTGTCCCCGTAGCATTGAAATCATATCAGAACTGGGTGAGGGGCACTGACCCTGACCAAATCTGCGCACCACAACCCGGTGAGCTATGTCAACCTTCACCCGTCCACCTCGGCATCTCAACCAAGAAATTGTGGCAACCAGTCTTCAAAACAACTTGCTGGCTGTCCACTTTCTACTCCCTCCGGCACCAATGACCTGGATATTTTTCCTCCTACCTTTATTTTCCTGGTCATCAATTTGCTGAGTCAGGGCCCGAACCTGTTTCTCAAAGGCATGGATCTGCCCCGCTGAGGACTTGATCTCGGTCTCCAATGCCGCGGTCTGCCACTCAGCCTCTTCAACTCACTTCCCGAGCTCGTCCAACTCCTTCTCATGCTTTTGCAGCATGGTTGAGATGGGCTCCAGTTGATTATGAGTCTCTTCCCTCATTTTCTGGATCAGCTGTCGGATTGCTCTGAGTTCTTCCACGATATTCTGCTGTGCAGGCATTTTCTCTCACAGCTGCAGAAGGAGCTGCAGCTGCTTCCCCAGTTGTAGTCTCAGGTCTGCCTGTTTTCGAGTGTCTCGAGTGTTGAGACTTGGCTGTTTGCTTCCCCTTAGTCATTCTCGCATGCTCAAAAAAGGATTTTAAACTGTTGTTTTACCATTTAACAATTTTTTCCAAAAAATAACTAAGGTGGAGGGTGAAAAAAATTACTACCTTTGGTTGGGGTGCAAGGCTGATCTATTCAAATTGCTGCCATCTTGAATCCCCCCTGGGTTTCTTTTTGAGTTAGACAAAAGAAACATGTGTGTCGAGTCAGGCCTAACACAGATTCAGGCTTTTAGTTTTACTTTCAGTTGAAGTTAGGGTTTTTGGCTGTTGAAGCTGATCGATACAGCTTTCTCTGCTACAGCAAAACACTTGAGTTCTCTCTCTGCTGTGAGATAATTTCGTACTTAAATCATATACATCATTGAGTATTTCGATAGAGTTAAAATTATACAATTCTTTTCTCATTTGTGTTTTAACTTTTTTAAGAATGAAGTGTGTTTTGCTTAAAGTCTAGTAGTGGACCAATTGAATCACATCTGGAACACAGACCCTTACAATCTCCTTTAAATAAAAGTTAGAGTCTAGGCTATCTCCTTGATATATTTTGAGGGGATTTGGTTTGGTCCATAACATTTATGAATTACGATGTGATGTCAATTATTCAACAATATGTTATTCTTCATTAATTTATTGTTACATTTGAACTATAGGAGGTTGCTGAATGATTTCCAATTGGTGTTTCATCAGAGATAATTGCTTACTGTGTGATTTCCATACATGGTTTCATTTTATTGCACATGTACTAGCCTGTACTAACACGTTTGTACTGAAATGGAAACACAGTCATGTAAAGGGTATTCTACTATACTTGTGGTTATTAATGGTTTTGTTATGATGCAAGTGCTTCAGGAGTTATCAGTAAAATGCAGAAACATTTATTGAGTGTAAGAAACAATTTACAAAGTACATTTAGAATTGTTTAGCCTGATGCATATTGAAAAGCTGGATGCTGTAGAAGAAACAAAGCTAAATCCTGCATACATATTTTTTCATTATAATTGATAGAGAACCTTAAATGTTGAGAGAAAGTCCCAGCCATTTTCTTCACCTTTGAAAAATACCCTGCGCCCTAAACGCGAAACAGGCACGCTGATTGAGGCAGTCTCCTTACTGAATACTGTTCTGCAGCTGTGTAATCTCTGAGCAAGATGGCATGCAGTGTCATTTTATCCCTGTCTATATGTGGAACATATTTATTCCATTCTGAATGCTACCCAAAAATCGACCTTGTTGGTGTTCAAACTTCATTACACTGAATAGTCAAACAGGATGGAGCAGAAGTCTCCCAAAGTTTATATTCAGTGCAGCCTAATTTGTTAAATTAGTTTGAGCACCATTGAGTCTGCTTACGAACATTTGTTTAAATAGAGCAGAGTGAGATAATGTAATACGTTTGCATTAACTCAGTTGGGAGAAATTGCTTCTGGGTGCATCAACGATACCACCTCAGCATCATTCCTACCTGCTTGTATTAACAGTAATTCCACTGAAGCTTGAAAGAAACAACAAATTAGCAGAGTTATATTGTGCTAAGCCACTTGAGTAAAAGGGTGAGGTGAACTGATTAGTGAGCAGGTACAAATAAAATATGATCGCTGGGAATAACTTCTATTTCAAGCGAAATTATTTTTTACTTAGAAACAAATTTCCTTTTCTAATCTCTATTCAAACTCTGAACCTGTGTGTTTTTCTTTATAAATTACTTAATTTCCTTGCTCACATAGACGTATTCTATTTATGCTGGTTATAGTTAGCTTCTGGTAATTTGTCCAAATCACAGATATAGTTGATCAGTGGTATTATCCAAAGGTGTGTGTGATAGCATCTCTGAGCAGGATAATTATTTCTGGCGATGCATAGTAGTGTCCCTACCTGTGAGCCAGGAGGCCTAGGTTCAAGTCCCACCTGCTCCAGGATTGTGTAATAACATCTCTGAGCAGGTAGATTTAAAACTAAAACAAGCTTTATTCCTTCATTTTGATGAAATCTTCCCCCTCTTGCTGTACCCCTGTCTTTCACCTTTGGTGTTATTGTATTGCCCTTTATGGGTTTGACATTGTAAATTAATCAGTTGAACATTTGTGATTTAGTGGTGGTAGTTCAGTAGATGAAAAGTTCCACAGGTGATATGATGTTGGGTTCTGTGTGATAATACTTATGGATAAAATGAGAAAAAAAAAAGCTCAATTTCCTCAGGAGGCAATGACCTCGTGATATTATTGCTAGAATATTAATCCAAAGACTCCGATACTGTTCTGGGGACCTAGGTTTGAATCCTGCTATTCACCAAAAAAGTGTATTTTAGGGCTGCTGTGGCACAGTGGTACTAGCTGTGAGCCAGGTTCAAGTCCCACCTGTTCCAGAGATGTGTAATAATATCTCTGAACAGATGGATTTAGCAAAAACAAGCTTCATTTTCTACTCCAACTCCAGTCCACTCCATGTATACTTTCTAAAGCTAAAACAGGCTCTTTGTGGCCATGGTATTGTGTTTGATCCTGAGATCAGCTTCCAATCTGCTCCACTACCAAGACCACCATTTTCCACATATTTCTCACATTGCTTTATTCTGCCCTATATCTTTAGTACTTTCCAATTACAATGCCTTCTTCACTTTTTAAAAATAATTCTTTGGATCTAAATGTCATTCGCAAGGCCACAATCCATTGCCCATGCTTGTAAAGGTGATGATGACCTGCCTTCTTGAACTGCAATAGTCCTTGCGACGTAGGTATATCTTCAGTGGTTTTTAGGAAGGTAGTTCCAGGATTTTGGCTCAGTTATTTTGAAGAAATGGCAATATAATTGCCAGTGAGCATAGTGTGATTCTTGAGGAACTTGCAGCAGTGTTTTTCACATGTACTTCTGCCCTTGTCATTTGGGGTGGCACAGTTTAGAAGTTTGGAAGGTGCTGCCTTGGAGAGTTTTTACAATGCATCTTGCAGCTGTCACATGCATCAGAGGTAGAGGCAATGAATGTTTGAGGTACTATTTTGGATAGTTAGTTTTGTCCTGAGTGATGCTGAACATCTATTTCGTGTTGGTGAGGTAGCATTCATCCAGTCAAGGGCTGAGTATTCCATCACACTCCTGATTTGTTGGTCTTGTACAGAGGAGAGTCCTAAGTGAGCTACTTGCCTCAGAATTCCTACCCTCTGATTGGCTCTTGTAGCTACAATATTTACGTGGCTGATCCAGTACAGTTTCTTGTCAATGGTAACTCCCTAGATGATGATTGAATAGCATTACGGTCACTGACTACCCCACAATGTCAAGGAGGGATGGCTAAATTCTCCCTCTTTTGTGCTGAGTTCGTGGTGTTGCGAGTGATATACTTACTGGATAGAAGAATCAGTAACTGATAGGAGACTGAGAAGTTTGATTAATGAATCATTTTCAGATTGGCAGATTATAACTAGTGGAGTGCCACAATGATCAGGGTGTGAGTCTCAACCATTTATGGTCCATGTTGAAGAATTGGACAAAGGGTTTGACTCTATTGCAGTCAAATGTGAGATTAATACAAAAATAGATAGTAAAATGAGCTGTGAGGAGTATACAAAAAGTTTACAAAGTGAACTCTTGTGGAAGAGCAGAGAGTTAAAACAGCAAGATTGGCAGCTGAAATGGCTGATGGTTATGAGTTGGTCCATTAAACACAGTTTGCCTTCCGGAATCAATTTCGATCCATGAGGAATGGAAGTTGGAGAAAAGAGAAATCCTTATGTGGAAAAGGAAAGGTAGATCTCGGTGAAGCTCATAACGATAACTTGCCACAGGGTGAAAAGGAAACCATTGAAAGGGACAAAGAAGGTAAAAAGCAATGGTGTTTTCATTGCAAAAAAGTAGGCCACATGAAATCACAGTGTTGGTGCTAGGAAAAAAACAGATGTAGGAAAACAGCATAAGCCTGGGAGTTTTGTTCAAGTGTTAACAAAGCACAGTGGAAGCTAGAAAGCTGAATCAGAGTGTACAAGCTGATCGGACGTTGGTTAAGGAGGAAGTGCCAGATTTGCTTAGAAAATATACCTATGAAAGTAAAGTTTATTCAGGTAGGCCAGGAGTAGTAGGTAAAGCGGTTACAATATTAAGGGACACAGTGTCTTCTCAGTCTGTGATGTTGAAAGATATGTACTCCTGAAGGACTATTGCCAGAAAAGGTACTGGTAATGGGAATTCATAGTGAGACAAAAAGCACTCAGTTAATGTGAAGTGAGGCTACAGTATCCAGTAAAGTGTGGAGATTTTGTGTTGGAGTATTGGACAAACTCTCAGCTCCAGGAACACAATTTGTCCTTGCAAATGATATAGCTGATTCACCATTAGGTGTGCCACCTTGAAAGGCCAGTGGAGATGCAGGCAACTGAAGCAATGCAGGATTTGTACCTGGAATCTTCCCCGATTGTGTAGTAATGAGGTCACAGAGTCACCAGTTGAAATCAGAGATCAGACGATACAGATAGAGAAGCTGAAGTGGTATTAGCAGCGACTTTGTTCAGTCAGTTAGTTGAGGCAATTCGGGAGCAAATAAATAATCATGCAAATATTTTTAGTTTTACCGAACTCATTGAGTTACAACAGAAAGATGAAAATTTAAAGCAGTTCTATCATAAGGCATATACAGAGAAGGGAATCTGAATGTATCCCTGAGTGTTATTACCTGAAAAATGATGTCTTAATGACGAAATGGAGACTATCACATATTCAAGCAGATGAGAAATGGGCAGAAATTCATCAAAACGTGTTGCCAATGGGGTATAAAAGGGAGGTGTTGCGAGTGGTGCATGAGCTACCACTTGGAGGTCATTTGGGGGTGAGGAAAACATAGGCTAAAATACAAAGACATTTTTACTGGCCTGAACTGCACTAGAATGTAGTTGAATTTTGTCTGACTTGTCAGACATGTCAGGTAATTGGAAAACCACAAGCGGTAATAAACCTGCACTTTTAATGCCTATTCCAGCATTTGAGGAACCTTTTACAAGAGTCTTATTTGATTGTGTAGGTCCCCTACCTCAAACAAAAAGTGATAATCAGTATTTGTTAATAATGGATGTATTGAATAGATTTCCAGAGGCTGTTTCATTGAGCAATATCACAGCTAAAAGGATTGTAGAGGAATTACTCAAATTATTTTACTAGGTACTGACTACCAGTAGAGATACAGTCAGATTAAGGGTCAAACTTCATATCCAAACTATTCAAAGAAGCTATGGACAGCTTGGGAATAAGACAATTCAAATCTACTATGTACTATCCAGAATCGTAGAGAGCGCTAGGAAGGTGGCATCCAACATTAAAGATCATGTTGAGGGCTTACAGTCAGGACTATCCAGGTGATTAGGATAAAGGAATTCCATTTGTACTTTTTGGGATCAGACATGCACCAAATGAATCGACCAAACTTAGTCCAAATGAATTAGTTTTGGGCATGAGGTGAGAGGACCATTAAAATTGATTAAAGAGAAGTCAGAATTCAGAGACCACACATTTGAATTATGTGTCAAATTTTAGAAAACAATTAAAAAGAGCTGGGGAGTTGGCTAGACAGCACATAAAAGTATTGTAGCATGCAATGAAACAGGAAGTGAGCAAGAAATCAAAAATTCGCAATTTTGCTGTTGGGGATAAGGTATTAGTGTTACTTCCAGTAATAGGTGAACCTTTAAAAGCAAGGTTTAGTTGACTTTATCAAATCAAAAGGAAATTGAGTGAAGTGAACTACTTGATAGGGACTCCAGACAGGAAGAAATCTCACAGAGTGTGTCATGTGAATATGCTCAAAAAGTATTTTGACAGGGAAGGAAAACAAGAGAAGGAGGTGTTGATGATTACAGCACAGAAAGAAGAATCAAATTCCGAGGATTGTGAATTGGACATTGCTCAAATTAAAATGGAAAATGAGGAAGTTGTCAAAAATTGGGATAAATTATTGCGTTACCTTCCTGAGAAAAATCGAAATGACCTGAAAGAGTTATTACTACCACATGGGGGGATATGTGGAAATAAACTGGGAAGTACTAACCTTGTTATGAATGATGTAGATATTGGAGGTGCTGTTCCGATTAAGGCATAACCCTCTAAATTTGGCATAGGTTCAGAAGGAGATTGAACGCATGCTCCAAGACGATATAATCGAAGTGAATTACAGTGACTGGAGCTCACCTGTAGTAATGGTGCCAAAGCCAGATGGTACCCAACGGTTATGTGTGGACTATCGCAAAGACAACGCAATTTCAAAGACTGATGCATATACAATTCCGTGGTTGGAAGACTGTGTTGAAAAGATGCAACATTTCTAAGTTGGACTTGCTCAGAGGCTAATGACAGGTACCTTTTGTTAGAAAGAGCAAAGACGATTTCGGCTTTTGTAATGCCAGATGGACTGTATCAGTTTAAAGTCATGCCATTTGGCATGAAAAACACTCTGGCCACATTTTCAGAGACTAACCATAAGGTCATTGCTGGATTACCCAACTGGGTGGTGTACATTGATGACTTGGTGATTTTTAAGTCACTCATTGAAGGAACATTTACAACATTTATTGGACTTGTTTGATTGACTTTGGAAAGCAGGTTTGGTGATAAACCTAGCTAAAAGTGAATTTGCCAAAGCTCAAATAACCTTCCTAAGCCATGTTATTAGTCACGGATAAATGATCCCATGCGATGCGAAAACGGAAGTAATTGGGGAGTTTCACGTACCATCAACAAAAAGAGTAGTACTACGGTTCCTGGAATTCACTGGATTTTATTGAAGGTTTGTGCCGAATTTTATCAGTGTGACTGCTCCACTCAATGAATTGCTAAAGAAAGGCAAGAGGTTTCAATGGACAGCAGACTGTCAGAAGGTGTTTGATAGCCTGAAGACTGTTAACCACTGCCCCAGTATTAGCCACACCTGATTACGTAAAGCCTTTTAAGGTGGCTATGAATGCCAGAGATATGGGTGTCGGTGCAGTGCTCCTGCAGGAAGACAATGAGAAGATAGAAAGAATTATTGAGTACTTCTCCAGAAATTTGAATGTTCATCAGAAATATTCGACAGTTGAGAAGGAGACTTTGTGCTTGGTGTTGGCACTATAACATTTCAGTGTTTATGTTACCAGTAACGCATTTGAGACAATCATATACACTGATCATAACCCATTGAGGTTTGAGGCGAAATTTAAGGACAAAAATGCCAGACTGTTTATATGGAGTCTGTTGTTACAGCCATTCAATTTGAGAATTGCGCATGTGGCAAGTTGAGAAAACATGATTGCCAATGCACTGTCGAGACCCGAATGAGAAACAGAGGCGTTCGATGGTGGGAGTGCCACAGACTGAATCTAAATGTAATTGTGCCTGTTTGCATGTTTATAGTTAGTAAATGTACATGTGTCTTTTAGGGTACTAACCTCTTTTTTGGGGGTTTTGAAAAAGGAAGCCGTCTTTGGATATTGATAGTTCATTTTGTTTTAAGGGGGAGGTGTCAGAATGCTGGTATTTTTATAAGGTTACTATGCCCTTGAGTTTTTTTTCAGAGAGAGGGTAATTGACCAGGCTCCAACTAGGCTGGATTTGAAAGGTTTATTCAAAAGATATAATCAAAGGGAAGTGGCCAGCTAGCTATGTAACTAGCCTTCAATTAGATTAGAATTTTTGATTCAGTTCAGCAGCAGTGTGTGTGAAGACAGGCTTCTGGGGCAAGTCCAGCTGGGTTATCTCTCTAAATTCAAGCCTGTAAACTCTGGTTTGTTTCATTTTTACTCTTTGTGCTAAGGGATGTGTTTTTTGGGACTGTTGCATGCATGTTCAGAACAGCGTCATTTGGTTGAGATAGTCTGTTGGGTTTTTGGATAGGATAAGTTATCTGGTATTCTGTTTTCTGTTCTTTGTGTTTCGTTCCATAATTTTGTAAATAAATCCTGTTTGTTTAAAACTTGGCAGCCGAACCAGCTAATTCACTCTGGAAATAACCACTATACACTTACCTAAAACAAATAGCAAAGTTATGGTCTGGGCTACATGCTTAAAAATGAGAGGTCAGGCCTGGTCCACAACACATCCACCTAGGAAAGTGGGGAGTATTCAATTAGACTTCTGACTTGTGCCTGTGGATGGTGACAGGCTTTAGTGAGGCATGAGATGAGTTACGAGCTGCAAGATTTCAGCCTCTAACCTGCTCTGGTAGCTAATGTATTTACATGACTAGTTCAGTTCAGTTTCTGGTCTTTGGTAATGCCCAGGATTTCATTGTGAGAGATTCGGTGATGATGATACCATTGAATGTCAAAGAGCAATAGTTATATTTTCTCTTGTTGGGAATGGTGATGCCTCGAATTTGCGTGGAATGAATGTTACTTGAGTTAACTGACCTCCAGCCATTACAGCCATCTTCTTTTGTGCTAGGTATGATTCCAACCAGTGGAGAGATTTCCTCTGATTCCTACTGACTCCAGTTTTACTAGAGCTCCTTGATGTAATGTGGTCAAATGCAGCCATATTGGAGTGTGTATGTGTAATGGAAAAGGAATCATTGGGAATGTAGCTGTTTGAGGCCCCTTCGGGAAGAGTAAACCCAACATAATAAAATTATTCAGTACGATCAAGAGTGACATAGTTGATTGTCTGACTAGGTCCTGAATCTAAATAAAGAAAACTACAAATGTATGGGGCGTGAACTGGCTCTGATAAATTGGGGAATGTAACTTCGAGATAATAGTAAAGGTTAGATATTGGAAATGTTTAAAGGGCATGTGGAGGAACTTCAACAATTGTTCATTCCTATTTGGTGCTGAAATAAAATGGGAAAACTGCCTGACCATGGCTAGCAAGGAAAGTTAAGGTTCATTTGAGATCCAAGGTAGGGGCATATAAATTGGTCAAAAAAACATGAGATCTGACAATTGGGAGCAGTTTAGATTTCGATAAAGGAGGACAAAGAGGTTGATTAAGAGGGCAAAATAGAGTAAGAGAATGGACATGGGGGGAATATAGAAACTGATTGTAAAAGCTTCTACAGGCATGTGAGGATGAAAAGATTAGTGAATACAAATGTAGTCCCTTACAGTCATAAATGGGCAAGTTATAATGGGGAATAAAGAAATGACAGACCAATTAAGTACATTTTTTTTTGGCTGTCTTCACAAAGGAGGACAAATAATGGCCCATAAATGTTGCAGAATACAGGATCTAGTGAGAGAGAAGAACTGAAAGAAATCACTAAGTAGAGAAATGATGTTGTGGTAGTTGGTGGTATTAAAATCCCTATGGCTCAATAATGTACATCCCAGAGTATTTAAGGATGTGACCATAGGAAACTGGTTGTTTTGGTGATCATCTTTCAGGATTCTATAGATTCTGGAATAGTTCCTGTGTTTTGGAAGGTAGCTAATGTACACCCTACTGTTTGAAAAAGGAGATAGAGAGAAAATTGAGAGTTGTAGTGTTAGGTTGACATTGGTGTAAAGAAAATGCTAGAGTCCGTTATAAAAATTTATAAAAGAGCTATTGGAAAACAGTGTGAAGATTGTTAGAATTAATGTGGATTTATGAAAAGGGAATCATGCTTGATAAGAATCCCTACAGGATCATAGAATCCCTACAGTCGTGAAACAGGCTGTTCAGCCCAACAAATCCACACCGACCCTCCGAAGAGTATTCCAAATAAACCCATTTCTCATTGCTCTATAGTTAGTCCTGACTAATTCACCTAATCTGCACATCTTTGGACTGTGGGAGCACCTGTAGAAAACCCACACAGACAAGGGGAGAATGTACAAACTCCACACAGACAGTTGCCAGAGCCTGGAATCGAACCTAGGTCCCTGGTTCTGTGAGGCAGCAGTGCTAACTACTGAGCCACTGTGCCACCCAAATCTAATGACCTTTTTGAGATCGCAACTAGATGCATTGATGAAGGGGACTAGTGGATGTGATTTAGTGGAATTTAAAAAAGCTTTTGATAAGGTCACACCTTGGCGTTTAGCATGTAAAAGTAAAATGTAGGATTGGAGGTGGTGTACTGACCTGGATAGAGAATTAGCTGGCTGACAAGAAACAAAGAGTAGGGATAAATGGATATTTTTCTGAGTAGTAACTAGTGGTGTACTGCAGAGATTAGTGCTTTAACATTATCTATTAATATGGGTGAGGGAACTAAATGTAATATTTACAAGGTTGGAGACGACACAAAGCTTGGTTGGAGGGTGAACTGTGAGGAGGGTGCAGTAATGCTTCAGTGTGAATTGGAATGTTGAGTGAGTGGGCAAATGCATGAAAGAGGAAGTATAAAATGGATAAATGTGAGGTTATCTACTTGGGTAGCAATAACAGGAAGGCAGATTATTATCTGACTGGCAATAGGTTGGGAGAGGGGGAGGTGCAACAAGATCTGGGTGTCATTGTACACGCGTCACCTGAAAGTAAGCATGCAGGTCCAGCGAGCGGTGAAGTTAGCACAGTATGTTCACCTTCATAGAGAAAGGATTCGCATTCAGGGGCAGGGATTCTAGATTAGAGTGGTGCTGGAAAATCACAGCAGTTCAGGCAGCATCCGAGGAGCAGGAAAATTGACATTTCGCGTAAAAGCCCTTCATCTTGCCCGAAACGTCGATTTTCCTGCTCCTCAGATGCTGCCTGAACTGCTGTGCTTTTCCAGCACCACTCTAATCTAGAATCTGGTTTCCAGCATCTGCAGTCATTGTTTTTACCTTCAGGGGCAGGGATGGCTTGCTGCAATTGTGCAGGGCTCTGATGAGACCATACCTGGGGTCTTGTGAGCAGTTTTACCCTCCTTTTCTGAGGAAGAGTGTTCTGACCATGGAGAGAGTGCAACAAAGATTTACCAGACCGATTCCTGGAATGGCAGGACTAACATATGAAGAAGAGACTGGATTAGTCAGGACAATATCCACTGGAGTTTAGAAGAATGATGGGAAATCTCATCAAAACATCTACAATTCTAACAGGACTAGACAAGGGAAATGCAAGAATGATATTCCTGATGACAGGGAATTCAGAACTAAGGGTCACACTCTTAATGATATGGGATAAGCCATTTGGGATTGAGACAAGGAGAAATTTCTTTCCCCAGAGAGTGGTGAACCTGTGAATTTCTCTGCCACAGAAAGTGGTTGAGGCTGAAACATTGAAGTTTTCGAGAAGGAATTAGGTATAGTTGTTGGGCGAAAGCAATCAAAGGGCATGGAGAGGAATCAGGAACATGGTATTGAGCTGGATAATAAGCCATGATCATATTGAATGGCAAGCAAGCTCAAAGAGCCAAATGGCCTACTCCTTCTATATTCTAAGCTTCTTTGTTTTTACCAAGGCTGTAAAGAGGTCATGAGCTGAATAGCCCTGATGGAACCAGAACTGAGCAGTATTACTGAGCAAGTGCTGCTTGATAACACAATTGATGACGCCTGCCATCACTTTACTGGTCGACGGTAGAATGATGTTGTGGTCATTGGATGGTTTATATTTGTCCTTTTTTTTTGTATACAGGACATACCTGAATAATTTTCCACATGGCTGGGTAGATGACAATGTTGTAACTGTTCTGGATCAGCTTGGCTGATTTGGGAGTTGTAGTTAATGGAGTACAGGTACAAATGCCAGAATGTTGTCAGAGCCCATAGCCTTTGCAGTATCTCGTGCCTCCAGTATTTTCTTGATATAACATACAGTGAATTAAATTGGCTAAAGATTGGCATCTGTGAAGCTGGGATGTCTGGAAGAGGCTGAGATGAATCATTCACTTTTGGCTGAGGCATTGTAAATGCCTCTGCCTTAACTTTTGCACTGATGTGGTGGGATCCCCCGTTATGGAGATGGGATGTTTGTGGAGCCTCATCCTCCAGTGAGTTATTTAATTATCCTCCACTAATTGTGACTGGATGTGGCAAGTCTGCAGGACTTAGATCTGATCCTTTTGTTGTGAAATTGTAGAATCGTTGCTGTTCATGTGACTGGCATGCAACTAATCCTGTTTTTCAACTTCACCAGATCAAGACTATATTTTAGGTATGTCTGGTGCTGCGCTGCTTCTGGTACTCTTCATTGAACAGGGTTATACCCTGGTTTTGATAGCAGTGGTAAAGTTGAACAAATGCCTGGTCATGAGGATGCAGATTGTGTTGGGGTAGAACTCAGCTGCTGCTGATGGCACACAACACATCATGGATGCCCAGTCTTAAGTTGTAAGATCGGTTCAAATTTGGTCCCATTTAGCATGGTGATAGTGCCTCACACTACGATGTAGGGTATTATCAATGTGAAACTGTAACCTCATTTCCACAGGCACTAAAAGTGTCATGGATAGGTGTGTTTGCAATAGATTGATAAGGATGATGTGAAGGATGTTTTTCTGTTGTGTTTGTTCTGTCACCGTCTGCCATGGACCCATCTAGCAACTGTGTCCTTTAGGACCCGACCATTTTGGTCAGTAGTTGTGCCGCTGAGCTGCTTTTTATGTTGGACATTGAATTTCCCCACCCGAAGTACATTCTGTGTCCCTGGCACCCTTAGTACTTCCTCCAATTACTGTTCAACATGGAGGGATATTGATTTAATGAGCTGAGGGGGACCATTACATGGTAATTCACAGGAGGTTTCTTTGCCCATGTTTGACTTGTTGCCATGAGACTTGATTGGATCCAGAGACAATGTTGAGGACTCCAAGAGCAGCTTCCTTCTGACTCTATACCACTGTGCACTACCTTTACTGTGTCTGTTCTGCCAATGGGACAGGATATACCCAGGGATAGTGATAATGTTGTTGAGGACATTATGTAATGTGTGCAAAAGATTTGGCCTTTCCTTGAATGTTGCCAAATAAAAACTTATTTTGATCCAGACCTAGTCAATCAAATGTTTCAACTCCCATATATATTGCAGCTGAGACTCTGAAATATGTTGAGCACTTCCCGTACCTTGGCAGTCACCTCTCTCAAATGTCCTAGGGTTGGGTTGATTGTTTGCAACTATCACAACTATCTTACGATATGCTAAGTATGACTCTAGCCAGCCAATGCCCAGTCCTCCACATTCTGTAAATTTGAGCTCATTCAAAAGTCTGCTGTCCATGTTCTAAATCGTAACCCTTGTGCTCACTGACCTTCATTGCCAGACTCAGCTTTAACATTCCATGTTTGTTTCCAACGTCTCCACAGCCTTATCCTCTTTTTCTGCAAACTCTTCTTGTTCTAGAACGTCTTGAGATTACTGCAAGTTACTATTTCATTGCACATATCTAATTTTAATTGCTTCATTCGCAGCTGTTTTTAGTGGCCAATGCCCTAAGCTCTTAACCTGTTTGCGTCTCTTTTGTCCTGTAAGAAACACCTTTTAACCCTACCTACATTTCCTGTATTACAACTCTGCATTCCGTTTTTAAAATGCATATAACTGATTATGTAGTGCTTTGAGACATCTTGAAGTTTCCCTGAAGATTGATTTTTTTTTTGTTTCTCAACTTGAATCAGATGGAATGGAAGCAGGGCAGGAAAGTAAATGTTGCTAGTGGATTACATGCCAAGATGCTGCCTCTGCTGGTAACTCTAATGAGCTGGGGGTGAACAGGGAAGTGAAATCTTCCACCTCATTAATTAGACTTTATCAGGAACACCAGCCCAGTTGACAGTGAACTGTGAATTAATATAACTCATTTAGCCCCCTTTTAGTTCTTCCAGTCTTTTGTTTGCTTCAGAATCTTTCAGTCATCACCTATTTAATGATGCTTTAAGGTTTTCAAGAGGTAATCAAATTCTAAATGGTTTCCTTTATGGATGTAGTCGCGATAACACCTCAAACTGACTGTATTTCCTGACTGAATTGAATCAACAAGAATCAGTCATGTGACTTGTGGTAGCCATTTTTAAATGTCATATGTTTTTCAAAATGGCAAATTAGCTTTCTTTACAATGTTCTTAGAAAGTAGCTCACCTCCATTTCTGCTCATGGAAGCCACTAATTGGATGGTAGACTTGTCTCTGGGGTCACCTGTGAAAATCATGCTTCATGATACACTGATAACAGTCGTAGGTTTGTGATCCGGAATGTAACACTTGCTATTCTCGCCTCATCAAGTAAAATCTAATCCGAAGTCTATCTTTTTCTTTCCTTTCTGCCTCTTTCGTCAAGCTCTTGGATATCTTTCCAAATATCCTAATCCTAAGTAAGACATACAGGTCATTCTGCTATAATGTGCATTTTGTTGTATCTCCATTGATGCATTGGGAGCACCGTTTCAAAAGCATGAACTTTCAAAAATGTGTGTTCACTGTAACGCAATTACATCACCAACACTTTAAGCATTGTTTCTAAAATGCAATTTTTCTGTAATACATGATTGCACAAGAATGCAACCATCATGTTAAAGAAGAACTGACTGTATACATAATATTCCTATGTTGTTTGGTATCCTATTTTGTTTAGTGACACTTCTTCTGTAATACCTTTGAACATATTACTACATTGAAAAACTTCTTGTTGGTGCTGTTTTAGTTAAAGGATTGTTCCAGCCAACCTTGAACAAGTTGAAATACTGGCCTCTGTTACAATAGCCAGTTGTTTTGTTCTTATATATTTGGATTCCAGAAGGTGCCAGGACATAAGTTGTGTTAAATTTAAATGTGTCTAATGAAAATGATCTTCACAAAGAGTAGTATCTGTTGTTAATAATGTAGATTTTTTTTATTTGGATCATAAGACGTTAAGAAATAGAAACAGGAAGAGGCCTTGTGACCCCCTTGTGCCTGCTTCATCATTCAATAGGAGTATGACTGATTCAACATTTCTCTCGCTCACTTTCCTGCCTTTTCCCTACAACCCTTGATTCCCCTACTGATCAAACATCGGTGTGTCTCTGTCATAAATATACACAAACACTCTGCTCCCACGGCTCCCTGTGGTAAGGACTTTCAATGATACCCAACCCTCTGAGAGAAGCACTTCCTTCTCTTAGTCTTCAATTGGTTCTCCTTTATCCTGGATTCCTGATGAAGGGCTTTTGCCTGAAACGTTAATTTTCCTGCTCCTCAGATGCTGCCTGAACTGCTGTGCTTTTCCAGCACCACTCTAATCCAGAATCTGGTTTCCAGCATCTGCAGTCATTGTTTTTACTTCTCCTTTATCCTGAGACTATGGTCCTCGACTCTCCCATAAGAGAACTATCCTCTCAGCATTTCTAACAAGTTTATTTTCACCCTGCCAAAAATGCAGTACGTGAATATTGCAAACCTGTTTTTTAAAAATCTTTAATTGTTGTAGTAATATGGCCGTATTGAACATTGTAAACCACTGAGGCATTATTCTTTCTTTCTGCATATTAAAAGATATAAAGTTTGAGTGACAGCTATACAATACAGTTACTGTGGGGATAGAATTGCTTTGAAGTGGTGACCTTTAATATCGCTTCATTTTACTTTTGTATATTTTCTCCATTGGCTTTGAATGTTGTTACCCAATTAATTCTTCCTTTTTTTTCCTCTGTCAGTTGTTGCGAGAGCTGAAGCATCCCAATGTTATTGCTTTGCAAAAGGTGTTCCTTTCACACAGTGACAGAAAGGTCTGGCTCCTGTTTGATTATGCAGAACATGATTTATGGGTAAGGACCTGGTCAATAGAATATTAAACACATAAATTCCTTGTTTGATATTGCATGCAACCAAAGTACAACCTGCCATGCCTTTCAAATCTATCCTCCATTATAAGCCAACAAAACCATTATTTTGCTGTTAAGTAGTGAAGATTTCACAATAGCAAGTATTTATTTAGTTATTATATATTTCTCTGCCCTATCCACAATAATTTCACTTGTATGTAAGCAGTGCATACAGTAGCAGTTTAGAAAAAAAATTGTTAATTCTGACCTTTTGCTTTTGAAAATTAAAATTTTCAAAAGACAAAGTTTCCTCCAAAAAATGCCAGCCAACAAAATGGGCAGATGAGCTTCATGAGTCAGGATGATGGCACTTATTGAGCAGCTTGTTGGAATCATAGAGTCATAGAGATGTACAGAACGGAAACATAACCTTCGGTCCAACTCGTCCATGCCAACCAGATATTCTAAACTGATGTAACCCCATTTGCCATCACTTGGTCCATATCCCTCTAGATTCATTTTCCCATCCAGATGCCTATTAATGTAATTGTATCAGTCTCCACCATTTCCTCTGGCAGCTCATTCTATACATGCACCACTCTCTACGTGAAAAAGTCATCCCTGAGATCTCTTTTAAATTTTTCCCCTCTCACCATTAACTAATGCCCTCTACTTCTGGACTCCCCTACCCCATGGAAAAGACCTTGTCTATTTACCCTATCCATGCCCCTCATGATTTCATTAACCTCTATAAGGTCACCCCATAGCCTCCGTTCCAGGGAATACAGCCCTGGCCTATTCTGACTCTCCTTTTTGCTCCAATCCTGGCAACATCCTTGTAATTCTTTTCTGAACCCTTTCAAGTTTCACACATGCAATACTTACCTCAGAGAGTGGTTTTCGCAGAGGTAATTTATTCTTTTCCAGTGTGATAAATATTTGAAGTAGGGAAAGATTCAGAATATGCTGAATGTGGTGGAATTAATTGTAGTGCTGGCATAGACAATGGGAAAAGTCACCACTGCCAGTTCAGCTAACTATGGAATTCTGAGGTGCACAGGGATAGATGTGTTCTAGTGCACGAGTTAATCTGTATGTTAACAGAATGTTAATAAAAGTTATGGTATATAATTGAGAAGGCTCATGGGATGCTATCCTTTATTAAAACAGGAACTTTACGTAAAGGTAAGGATGTTATATTTTAGTTATACAGGGCACATTTGAAACTCCCTTCTGAAATGTGTTTGGGTCTGCCTGGAGCATAGACTGGTGGTATAGGAAGATAACTTCAAAGTTTGTGCGAAGATTTGTAGCTCGGGTGCTCGTTGTTGTGGTTCTGTTCGCCGAGCTGGAAGTTTTTGTTGCAAACGTTTCGTCCCCTGGCTAGGCGACATCATCAGTGCTTGGGAGCCTCCTGCGAAGCGCTTCTTTGATGTTTCCTCTGGTGTTTATAGTGGTCTGTCCCTGCCGCTTCTGGTTGTCAGTTTCAGCTGTCTGCTGTAGTGGTTGGTATATTGGGTCCAGGTCGATGTGTTTGTTGATGGAGTTTGTGGATGAATACCATGCCTCTAGGAATTCCCATCGGGTCCTTTGTTCTGGTGAGTTGTTGTCTGAGCGTGGCTGTTGGTTTGTGTGCCGTTATGAGTCCTAGGGGTCGCAGTAGTCTGGCTGTCAGTTCTGGGATGCTCCTGATGTATGGTAGTGTGGCTAGTCCTTTTGATTGTGGTATGTCCTTGTTCCGTGGTCTTTCTCTTAGGCATCTGTTGATGAAGTTGCGCGGGTATCCGTTTTTGGTGAATACCTTGTATAGGTGTTCCTCTTCTTCTTTTTGCAGTTCTGGTGTACTGCAGTGTGTTGTGGCCCTTTTGAATAGTGTCCTGATGCAGCTTCGTTTGTGTGTTGGGGTGGTTACTTTCATAGTTTAGGACTTGGTCTGTGTGTGTGGCTTTCCTGTATACCCTTGTAGTGAATTCTCCGTCAACTAGCCACGAAACGACACGACCAGCTATCCTTAGTAGCCACACACGCAGACAATAAGCAACATGAATTCGACTGGGACAACACTACTACATTCATCCACAAACTCCATCAACAAACACATCGACCTGGACCCAATATACCAACCACTACAGCGGACAGCTGAAACTGACAACCGGAAGCGGCAGGGACAGACCACTATAAACACCGGAGGAAACATCAAAGAAGCGCCTTCGCAGGAGGCTCCAAGCACTGATGATGTCGCCTAGCCAGGGGACGAAACGTTTGCAACAAAAACTTCCAGCTCGGCGAACAGAACCACAACAACAGGAAGATAACTCATTACCACCATTTTCAGGGAGGGCAAATGAGGATAGGCAGCGAATACTGGCCCAGTCTGTGATACCCACATCCCTTGAATGAATAAACCTCTATGGATCTATAAAGTCAGTGAGCAACAACATTGTGTTACTCTGCCCAAACGCCTCTTAGTGCAGAAGATATGGACAGGTTGTTACAGAAAAGACAATTTATTTTGGGCTTTTAAAATTAAAAAAGAGGTTCTTTCCTGAGATGTTGGCATTGTCAGTAAGGCCACTATTTGTTTCCCAGCGCTAATTGCCTTTGAGGGCCAATATGCACGACACTAGACCAGGTAAGGACAGCAGACTTCCTTGAATAAAGGACATGTTTATAGGACAAGTGATGATGGTTTCTTGATCAGTATTTCTGAGACAAGCTTTCATCCCAGCTTTTTTGGGAATCAATTAATTGAATTTAAATTCCATCAATTTCCATGCTGTGATTTGAACCTTAACCCGAGAGCATTAAGCTGGGCCTCTGGATTACTGGTCCAGTAACAATCCTACATCATTGTGTCCCCCTATATTGACTGTGTTGGAAGAGACAAAAATTGGAGTATGAGGGAATGATGCCATGGAGATGAACCCAATTTATAGATATGCGCTCAATTGCATGTTCTCAACCTTCCATGACTTATCCATCCATACTTAATCTTTCTAATTAAATTATAATAATGACAGGTCTCTGAAATTTCTTTTCTAAAGTCAGACCCATAGTTTTTGTGACATCATTTTTGTTTTCTTTTATTCATTTAGCTTACGACTCTGGGAAGTGATCAGGAATCCCATGGCATATCTGATATAATTCAACACTATAAAATATGTTCCTTCAACTCCAGGAATGTTATTACATTTCAGTTACTTATTTGGTCTTGCTTATGGAAAATGCCTAACTAGGTGAACACAGAGACATGGGAACAAGTTCAAATTGTCGCCTGAAATATCGGTTTAGAAATCTTAAATTGAGTACTATATTCCCAATTTTAGATTAATATGCTAAGGTTCTTTTGCAGTGAATAACAATAAGGCATAAATACATGAAATTGTACAATGAAGTGGCATAAAATGTAATTGCTGTGTAATGAATACCTGTTGCCATTCCTGTAATAGACCTGGAACTTTTCCTGGAGGTTCATAAATCAACATCTGTCATGTCTGCTTTTGTATATACCAATGAATGTATCAGATGCCTCTGTTATACCTTTGTTAACCCATAATGAGAAAATAATTTCAATAAGTGTAAAACAAAATTTCAGGAGCAGTAAATTTCGTTGTAGTGGTGTTATCAATGGAGGGTATTGATAATGTAAAATCTGTTGTGGACTTCAAGATTAGTAATTTTTCTGATTTGTTTTGCTGTTTTACAGCATATTATCAAGTTCCATCGTGCCTCAAAAGCAAATAAAAAGCCAGTACAGCTTCCAAGGGGAATGGTCAAATCATTGCTTTATCAAATACTTGATGGAATTCATTATCTCCATGCAAACTGGGTTCTTCATAGGGACTTGGTAAGTATAATACACTGAAAGATAATGAAGAAAAAACACTTGAGTGCTTCTGCAGAAAATATTACTGAGACCAAGGCCCAGTTATGGCTGACTTTGAGCCTCCTGGTTGATTGTGGATGCATTGCCAAAAATTTCCACTCTTATTATCTGTTAACTGGGACCTCCAGTAAGTTCTGTGTGACCACAACAGACTGTCCATGCTTTGTAAATCATTAAATCTGAGCAATATTCGGAATGCATTGTATTTGTATTGTTGAATATGGTGATGAAGTTACATGCGATTGAAGAAAATGAAGTCCATTTGTGCATAATTTTATCAAGGTCTACAGAGGCCTGAAATGTGGAGTCAGACAAGATGCTCTGTTATTATGTTGACAAAAATAACATGGAAAAAAATGTTAGCTTGTTGTTACAAAAAGTTGACCTTGGATTTGCCTGTTGCAAAACAGAAATACAAGGTGGCTGGTCAAAAGTGTAAATTATCATTACCGATTTTGTACTGAGCGATCTACCTGGCAACATCATGAAACAAAAGCTATAGCCACAACATGGAATATCTTTATTGATGTAGCCTTGATGGTTGCCATCCGATTCAGATAGGCCTTCTTTAAGATTAAATGTTTTGCAGTTTAAACTTTTGTATATAAGAATGCCTAATTTTAAATAGTGTATACATTCCTGGGAATATACATCAGGGAATGGGTATTTATCCAAGGATTTAGACCCATTCCTCAAAATGTATTTCATTTATAAGCCACAAATAGACAAAAAAAAACACAAAACACACAGTTCACAAAAACAATTTACATTCTCTATAAAGGAGATAGGAAGGTGTAACAGGGAGAGCAAAATTAGAAGGTTTCTTCTGACTCAACTTTTGCTGTAAAGAATGCTCAAGTGGATTATTAAACGTGAGAGAGGCTCGAAGCCACTAGATGGGTAATGTGAGATTGAGGAATGGGGGATTGGGGAGACTTGGGATCACAGAACATCCCCTGCAGGGATGACCCATGTGACATATTCAAATTCAGCCCGAGTGTGGCTGCCTCC
Source organism: Chiloscyllium plagiosum (assembly GCF_004010195.1). NCBI lineage: Eukaryota > Metazoa > Chordata > Chondrichthyes > Orectolobiformes > Hemiscylliidae > Chiloscyllium > Chiloscyllium plagiosum. Next base: position 114,035,160 of record NC_057712.1, on the reverse strand, counting down.
TGACACATCACTCATTTGCTCCTCTGGGCAAGTGTCAGAGGTTCCACTTTACTTCCTATCTCGAGCTAACTTAGCTCTCGACTAAAGAGACATGTGTTCACGTACGGATGTAAGAAAAGGAGCAGACATAGGCCATTCAGGCCTGCAGGCTCACTGCAGTAAGATCATGGCTGATCTTCTCCCTCAGTTTCCTGCAATATTCCTTGATGCTTTAATATGTAGAAATTTGACAATCCCAATCTTGAACGTACTAAACTACTGAGCCTCCATACCCCTTTAAGGGTAGGACTGAAAATTCCAAAGATTCACCAGCATCTTAGTGAAGGAATTCCTCCACATATCAGTTCCTTATTCTGTGATGAGGTCCTTAATAGTTCTAGACCCCTCTGGCCAGAGGAACCATCCTTCATGCATCTGCCCTGTTGCTTCCTGTAAGAATTTTGTATGTTTTAATGAGATTATTCTTCATTTTTTACCAAATTTCAGAGAATTTAGGGCCCTAGAAACCTAGGAGGCAATTCAAACATCACATCTGTGTGGATTCTCTGCAACAGCAGCTCAGCTTGTTCTGCTGCTCTGCCCGCTCTCTGTCGACCTGCAGTTTGTTTTTCCCTTCAGCTGCCTATCTATTGGTCTGTGCAGGACAATGAAAAATAATGGAGAATGCTGCTGCACCCCACTTCCAATATCTGTGCTCCACAAGCTGACCGGGGGCCTGAGAAACAAATCGCGACCACAGAATGATGTCCTGTGCCTAACACTTGAAAGCAGGCAGCAACATTCTGAACATTCCAGAGATGTGGATCCAGAGGCCTACCTTGCAGTGTTATTGGCAGCAGAGTACGTTGCAAACTACAAGGTGAAGTAATAATAATGAGGGATGAACTTGGACCATCTGAAAAGAAACCAAAGATGAGCAACATCCACATGGAATGGGAATATTAATTTGTGACCACAGCTGTAAGAGATAAGAGTGTTTGCCTTCTGTATCACAATGATAAGTTAAAAAGTAGTATTAGAATTGACACTATACAACAATGCACAGTAAATTCAAGGATATTTTCCCTTGAACAGCAGGTTTTGGAGGAAAAAATTGATGAACTGACGGCCATTTTGAAAGTCATCTTTTTCTAAATCAGCAGCAAAGATTAGACCTGCACTGAAGCATGACTTTGCAATCTTCTGGCAAAACGTAAGAAATCATTCAGAGATGGTGAAATAATTAAAGAAGCAAGGACTTTGGAATCTTGTCTGCAGATTTCTTTCAGCAACTGCACATTGGCAAATTGTGTCCACAATGGGCTGAATGACAAGGAAGCAGGGGTTGTTGTTGAGTTTTTTTCTGACTGGAAGTCTGTGTCCAATGGAGTCCCACACTGGTCAGTTGGGGCCCTTGCTGGTTGTGGGTTATGTAAATGCTTTCTTGAATGTAGAAGGATTGATCAGTAAGTTCACAGATGATACAAAAATTGGTGGAGTGGGAAATGTGAGGAGGATAACCTTTAGATTACAGGAGGATATAGAGGGGCTGGTCAGACGGGCTGATCAATAGCTGGTGTTGGAGACGGGTGGGGGGAGCGGGAGTGGGGGCAGTGTTGGACTGGATGGGGAGGTGGGGCTCGCGTGCGGTGAGCTGCTACCTTGTCTCCTGAATGGGGAGCGGACTTAACAGAAATCTCTGAGCCCCAGAGGAAAGGTATTGAATCAATTAACCGAATAATTAATTATCCGAACGAAATGGTGCCCACCCATCTTGTTCGGATATTCGAGGTTCCTCTGTATTTAGACTGCACTGAGATGTTAAGACATACAAGGCTATGGGCCAAGTGCTGGGAAATGGGATTAGAAAACTTAGACTGGTGTGGATTTGATGGCTGAAGGGCCTTTTTTTTGTGCTGTAGATCTCTGTGACTATGGGACTCTATACCAGGACTCGAGGACTGAATGCGTTTCCCTACTGAAGTCCATCTCTATGAGGAGCACAGTAGTCTCATCATTAAGGACAAAGCAGCTAAAGAGGATCTTGTCACCTTTTTGCCCCTTAAAAAGAGGACAAGAAGTGAGGATATCTAAAATGAATTCGGAAGTTATATGCTTGAGAAAATAATTTAATCAAGAAACTAGTTTCCATCTCAACTGATGGTGCCGTGCTTGGCACATGCTTGGCCTTGTTGCATTTTACGAAAATGATTCTGATTTCCTCTCTTTGGCAAGCGCCACTATATAATTCACCAGCAAGAATTAACAAGTCAATTTATGGACATTTTTCATGTAAGGAAAGTTGTTATTGACATTGTAAACTTGTTTCAAGCAAGAGCCCTTCAGTACTGATGAAGACATTGTTGCCCACAGTTAAGTAATTCTTTATGCGGATGATTAGGTCAAAGGAAGGTCCTGTATGATTTCTTTAGCTCTAATGCCTGAAATTGTCACTTTTCTGAAATCAATGAATAAGCTATGGAGTGTGCTGTTAGTAAATGAGTGTTGCACAACTTGTGACCTCAGACAGATATGATGTCAAAACTTAATGAGCTCAACTGTGAAATGCAGGGAAAGGACAGAGACTTATGATCGGTACTGTAAATATGTTCAAATTGAAACTAGGTCTGTGAACCTTCCAGTTTAAAAGAAAGTGCTGTTATGCTTCCTGAATCTGGAGAAAATATTAGAAAACAATCGAAGGTAACAAAATATAGTTCCACCTCCTAAAAAACTTGTGTATGCACTGAGGAAGTTAGCACAGGATTTCAACAGATGATTCTCAGTAATTAGATGTGATGGAATAAATTATCATGTTTGTCTCAAGCCCATTCCTTCAAGTAGACATTGATGCATTAGCTACCAAATTCTATTAGGTGTTTGACATACAAAGCACTGGAGTTTAATGAAGATAGTTATTACACAAAATGTTATTGAGCTGAAAGTTGGACCAAGTTGAAGGCCCATAAAGAGAGAAACTACCCACTGAGGTGTCAGTTGTGTGCAGTCAGTTGTCATTTGGATTTGGTGGGACGAGGACAAATGAATAATTATATGTGAACAAAAACTAAAATTGATGGAGAAACTCAGCAGGTCTGGCAGCATCTCTGGAGAAAAAACAGTTTGTGTTTCGAGACCTGTTACCCTTCTCCAGAGCCAGCATTATATATACTTGGCTTTAGATTTCTGTATCATTAAACTAAATATGTTCATTTTATATTTCCTTCAAGTAAATCCAGGATTGCAATTAAATTCAAAAAGTGATTTTGAGCTTAAAAGGTTTAGAAACCACTGACCTACAGCACGTGTTGATTAATGGCACATATGGCAAGTTCACTACATTCAACTAATCAGCCATATTAGAAAATGATTGTGACGGGGCAAATCCTTATCCAATCAAAGGTAGGCTACTGTCTGCCAAGGGCTTCCAGCGCAGTCTGTCACGGGCATGCCCTGCACACATATGGTCAGCGATCTACTTGGGCCGCCCATGGCCAGAGGATGTGCCTGACAACCATCTGGGGATCCGAATCAGAACCAATCAAAATAAATGTCTGGTTAAATGGTCACCCGTTTTAATGTAGGTCGATACAAGCGTGGCCATATCAGGGATCGTAGCTAGTCTTTAATAAAATTCGCTCTGGACTGCAACTCTTAACTTTGCACAAGATCTCGGCTAGACTGAGAACTTATACTGGGGATCCTTTAGAGTTCCTTTACAACTTTGGTTCTGGTCTCTTATGAAAAGCATTGGTTCAGTTCGCCGTAGTTAAAAAGCTATGGCCCAAGCTTGGGGGGGTGAAATTGGTTGAAAGAGAGTCACCTGGATTGGCACAATATTTTTCAACTCGAAATAGCTGCCTGAGTGAAGTCCTAATTTAATACCTGGAAGTCATCCAGGAAGGTGTAGGGACTAGCAGAGGAGCCAAGGCCACCTTACATGTTGACCAGGAAGCAACTCCCTGATTCTGCAAGGCCTGCCCAGTGCCATTTGTTTTCTGGACAAAAGTAGAGCAGACATCAGAAGGTGGAAAGCGAAGGAATCATCAAACCAATCCAGTTTGTGGAATGGGCAGCACCAGTTGTACCAATTTTGAAGCCCAATGGGTCCATTTGCCTTTGTGAGGATTTTAAACAAATGGTCAACTGCTGGATAAATACTCAATCCCTTGGATAGAAGAATTATATGCAAAACTGGCAAGGGTTGTCCTTCACAAAGCTTGATGTGAACCATGCTTACATACAATTGCATTTAGAAGTTCCTCAGAAGTATGCTACAATTAATATCCATAAAGGCTTGTACCAATGTGTGAGCCTGTGCAGTTTTTCAGCAGATGATGGAGAACATTTTGTAAGGCCTACCTAAGGTTGTCGTTTACCTAGCTGACATTCTAATAACAGGAAAAGTGATAAGGAACTCTCAGAACATGGATATAATACTACGGTGTTTTTCCCAGGCAGGTATACGCCTAAGAAGGGGAAAATGTTTGTTCCAGACACCCCAAGTGACCTACTTGGGTGACAGAGTCAACAAGACTGGGTTACACCCATTGGAAGATAAAATGAGAGCGATCAAAGGTACCACAGCTCCCTCATCGGTACTGAAGCTTAGGCCCTTTCTTGGGCTGATAGATTATTACAGAAGGATCCAGTCCTTTCAAAACTGAGCCAGCTGGTGGTGATAAGAGAAACCAAATGGCCATCACAACTAGAATTGAAACCCTCTTGGACCAGAGAAACCAGATCACAGGAGAGGACAGCATATTGCTATGTGGGGCAAGAGTGATTGTCCTTAGCAAAGATCACCAGTGGCTGAAATCCAGCAGACAACTGCAGGGATCTCCAAAATGAAGACAGTGGCGTGAGGTTATGTCTGGTGGCCAGGCCTGGATGTGGATATAGCTGCTTTGGTGGGCTAGTGTCTGAGTGCCAACAGGATAAAAAGTTATCATTAGCAGCTCCCCCCCACATTCCTGGGAATCGACAGGTAAACATTGGACTCCGGTCGTATTTCAACTAAGCAAAGGTGGGTACTGCAGATTCTGGAGATTAGAGTCAAGATTAGACTAGTGTTGGAAAAGCACTGCAGGTCAGGCAGCATCCAAGGAGCAGGAGAAATGATGTTTGGGGCATCAGGAATGAGGGTGGGAGCCTCGGGCATGGAGAGATAAATGGGAGGGACGTGGGGCTGGGGAGAAGGTAGCTGAGACTGTAATAGATGGATGGAGGTGGGGGTAAAGGTGATAGATTAGATTTTATTCCCTACAGTGTGGAAATAGGCCCTTCGGCCCAATCAGTCCACACCAACCCTCCGAAGAGTAACCCACTCAGACCCATTTCCCTCTGACTAATGCACCTAGCACTATGGGCAATTTAGCATGGCCAATTCACCTGACTGGTACGTCTTTGGACTGTGGGAGGAAATCGGAGCACCCAGAGGAAACCTGCACAGGCACGGGGAGAATGTACAAACTCCACACAGACAGTCGCTCGACTAGAATTGAACCTGGGACCCTGGTGCTGTGAGGCAGCAGTGCTAACCACTGAGCCAACGGAGAGGAGGGTGGAGCGGATAGGTGGGAAGGAAGGTTGGCAGGTAGGACAGGTCATGAGGACAGTGCTGAGCTGGAAGGTTGGAACTGGGGTAAGGTGGGAGGAGGGGAAATGAGGAAACTGGTGAAGTCCACATTGATACTCTGGGGTTGAAGTGTTCCGAGGCAGAAGGTGATAGATTAGATTTTATTCCCTACAGTGTGGAAATAGGCCCTTCGGCCCTCCAGGCATTGAGTGGTAAGGGAGTGGTGATGGAGGAGGCCCAGGCCCTGCATGTCCTCAGCAGATTGGAAGGGGGAATTGAAATTTTGGCCACAGGGCAGTGGGGTTGATTGGTATGAGTGCTTCAGAGAACATCTCCGGATCACCCGTGCCAATCAACCCCACCCACGCGCAGTCCAAACTTTGAAGGCAGGCTTGAAGAAACAGCCTACAGCCTCACGAGATCTAACTGACTTGGTTCCTATTTGATTGTAGGACCACTCCTCATGCAGTTATGAAGGTAGCACCGGCAGACTAGCTAATGGGTAGAAGACTCTGAACCAGATGAAGTCTGATCTTCCTGGTCTTTTGGGGCATTGGTGGGTGAGGAACGCCAATGTTGGACACAATACTCTTCTAAGCAAGCAAGACAGTTTTATACAGGAGACAAAGTCTGCTGTCCCCACATGGATAAGAGGCATGGTTGACACAAAGTCAGGACTAGTAACATACAACGTTTGTGTAGGTGCAACAATCCTGAACAAGCATATGGACGATATGAAAGATACAAGTTCACAAGCAATGCAGGTGCAAAACATGCTGTGTCCTTTGGAACAGTCGGAAAGGCAGCTGGATGTTGGCTCTTCAGGATCAGAGATGGGCATGCTGAATGTCGCTGCCACTGGAAGAAAAGTGTGAAATTCTACTAAGTCACCCCTGGCGCAAGTGGCGAGCTCCTCTGTTTTACATTTTAGCCATATCATTCACCGAGTCAGAGGACCATGGCCCGATGCTAAAACATCCCAGGAGGCTCACCAAGAAAAAAAAAACGGCCTATGGTCTTTGACTCAGAGGGGGAGGGATGTCGTGATTGTAATCAGGTCAGCCAGGAGGGACATAATTCCAAATGATATCAAGACAAGTCTGAAAGCATTGGATATCCCATGTCAAACTCCACACTGGGACTCACCTCTGGGAATCGCTGCTCCTAAATCAACCTCTGCACTGGGATTCACCTCTGGGACTTGCTGCTCCCATGACAGCCTCTGCACTGGGACTCACCTCTGGGAATCGCTGCTCCTACGTCAGCCTCTGCACTGGGACTCACCTCTGGGAATCGCTGCTCCTACATCAGCCTCTGCACTGGGACTTGCTGCTCCCATGACAGCCTCTGCACTGGGACACACCTCTGGGACTTGCTGCTCCTACATCAGCCTCTGCACTGGGACTCACCTCTGGGACTTGCTGCTCCCATGACAGCCTCTGCACTGGGACACACCTCTGGGACTCGTTGCTCCTATGTCAGCCTCTGCACTGGGACTCACCTCCGGGACACCTCCGTTCCAGCCTCTGAACTGGGACTCCCTGCTCCTACGTCAGCCTCTGCACTGGGACTCGCCGTTCCAGTGCCAGTCTCTGCACTGGGACTCATCTCTGGAATTCACTCCTCCTGTGCCAGCTTCTGCACTGGGACTCCCCTCTGGGACTCGGTCCTACGTCAGCCTCTGCAATGGGACTCTCCTCTGGGACTCGCTGCTCCCGTGCAAGCCTCTGCACTGGGACTCCCCTCTGGAACTCATTGGTCCTACGTCAGCCTCTGCACTGGGACTCACCTCTGGGACTCGCTGCTCCTTCGTCTGCCTCTGCACTGGGACACACCTCTGGAACTCGCTGCTCTCGTGCCAGCCGCTGCACTGGGACTCACCTCTGGGACTCGTTGGTCCTATGTCAGCCTCTGCACTGGGACTCACTGCTCCTACGTCAGCCTCTGCACTGGGACTGGCCACTCCTGTGCCAGTCTCTGCACTGGGACTCACCACTGGGATTCACTGCTCCTACGTCAGCCTCTGCACTGGGACTCACCTCTGGGACTCGTTGGTCCTATGTCAGCCTCTGCACTGGGACTCACTGCTCCTACGTCAGCCTCTGCACTGGGACTAACCTCTGGGATTCGTTGTTCCCATGACTGCCTCTGCACTGGGACTAGCCTCTGGGACTCGCTGCTCCCGTGCCAGCCACTACACTGGGACTCACCTCTGGGACTCACTGCTCCTGCGCCAGCTTCTGCACTGGGACACACCTCTGGGACTCGCTGCTCCCACGTCAGCCTCTGCACTGGGACAAACGTCATGGACTCGCTACTCCCACGTCAGCCTCTGCACTGGGACTCGCTGCTCCTCTGTCAGCCTCTGCACTGGGACTCACCGCTCCCATGACAGCCTCTGCACTGGGACTCACCTCTGGGACTCGCTACTCACACACCAGCCTCTGCACTGGGACTCGCTGCTCCTACGTCAGCCTCTGCACTGGGACTAGCCTCTGGGACTCGCTGCTCACACACCAGCCTCTGCACTGGGACTCGCTGCTCCTACGTCAGCCTCTGCACTGGGACCCGCCTCTGGGACCCGCCGCTCCCGTGCCAGACTCTGCACTGGGACTGACCGCTCCCGTGCCAGCCTCTGCACTGGGACTCACCTCTGGGACACAGTGCTCCCGTGCCAGCCTCTGAACTGGGACCCGCCTCTGGGACTCACTGCTCCTACGTCAGCCTCTGCACTGGGACACACCTCTGGGACCCGCTGCTCCCGTGCCAGCCGCTGCACTCGGATTCACCTCTGGGGCTCGCTACTCCTACTTCAGCCTCTGCACTGAGACTAGCCTCTGGGACTCGCTGCTCACACCAGCCTCTGCTCTGGGACTCGCTGCTCCTACGTCAGCCTCTGCACTGGGACGCGTTGCTCCCGTGCCAACCTCTGCAATGGGACTCACCTCTGGGACTCGGTCCTATGTCAGCCTCTGCACTGGGAATCACCTCTGGGAGTCGCTGCTCACGTGCCAGCCTCTGCACTGGGACTCACCTCTGGGACTCGCTGCTCCTGCGCCAGCTTCTGCACTGGGACACACCTCTGGGAATCGCTGCTCCCACGTCAGCCTCTGCACTGGGACAAACCTCATGGACTCGCTACTCTCACGTCAGCCTCTGCACTGGGACTCACTGCTCACGCACCAGCCTCTGCACTGGGACTCGCTGCTCCCACACCGCCTCTGCACTGGGACTCGCTGCTCCCACACCAGCCTCTGCACTGGGACTCGCTGCTCCCACACCAGCCTCTGCACTGGGACTCGCTGCTCCTACGTCAGCCGCTGCACTGGGACTCACCTCTGGGACTCGCTACTCCTACGTCAGCCTCTGCACTGAGACTAGCCTCTAGGACTCGCTGCTCACACACCAGCCTCTGCTCTGGGACTCGCTGCTCCTATGTCAGCCTCTGCACTGGGACACACCTCTGGGACTCGCCGCTCCCGTACCAGTCTCTGCACTGGGACTAGCCTCTGGGACTCGCTGCTCCCGTGCCAGACTCTGCACTGGGACACACCTCTGGGATTCACTGCTCCCGTGCCAGCCTCTGCACTGGGACTCACTTCTGGGACACTGTGCTCCCGTGCCAGCCTCTGAACTGGGACCCGCCTCTGGGACTCGCCGCTCCCGTGCCAGCCGCTGCACTGGGACTCACCTCTGGGACTCGCTGCTCCCGTGCCAGCCTCTGCACTGGGACTCACTTCTGGGACACGGTGCTCCAGTGCCAGCCTCTGAACTGGGACCCGCCTCTGGGACTCGCCGCTCCCTTGCCAGACTCTGCACTGGGAATCGCCTCTGGGACTCGCTGCTCACACACCAACCTCTGCACTGGGACTCGCTGCTCCCACACCAGCCTCTGCACTGGGACTCACCTCTGGGACACGGTGCTCCCGTGCCAGCCTCTGAACTGGGACTAGCCTCTGGGACTCACTGGTCCTACGTCAGCCTCTGTACTGGGACTCACCTCTGGGACCCGCTGCTCCCGTACCAGTCGCTGCACTCTGATTCACCTCTGGGACTCGCTACTCCTACTTCAGCCTCTGCACTGAGACTAGCCTCTGGGACTCGCTGCTCACACCAGCCTCTGCTCTGGGACTCGCTGCTCCTACGTCAGCCTCTGCACTAGGACTCACCTCTTGGAGTCGCTGCTCACGTGCCAGCCTCTGCACTGGGACTCGCTGCTCACACATCAGCCTCTGCACTGGGACTCACCTCTGGGACCCGCTACTCCTCCATCAGCCTCTGCACTGGGACTCACCTCTGGGACTCGTTGCTCCCACGCCAGCCTCTGCACTGGGATTCCCTTCTGGGACCTGCTATTCCTACATTGGCCTCTGCACTGGGACCTGCCTCTGAGACTCGCTGCTCCCACGTTAGCCTCTGCACTGGGACTCACCTCTGCGACTCACTGCTCCTACGTCAGCCTTTTCAACTGGGACCCGCCTCTGGGACTTGCTATTTCCACATCAGCCTCTGCCCTGGGACTCACCTCTGGGCCCCGCTGCTCCGACATTAGCCTCTGCACTGGGACTAGCCTCTGGGACTCGCTGCTCAGACGCCAGCCTCTGCACTGGGACTCGCCTCTGGGACTCAGCTCCCACGTCAGCCTCTGCAATGGGACTTGCCTCTGGGACTCGCTGCTCCCGCGTCAGCCTCTGCACTGGGACTCACCTTTGGGACTTGCTGCTCACACACCAGCCTCTGCACTGGGACTCGCCTCTGGGACTCGCTGCTCCCACACCAGCCTCTGCACTGGGACTCGCCTCTGGGACTTGCTGCTATTGTGCCAACCTCCATGCTGGGTATCGTTGTCTCTGGGACTCCCCGCCTCCATGCCAGCCTGGCCTGGGACTAGTCTCTGGGACTCGCCACCCCCATGCTGGCCTGGCCTGGGACTCACTGCCCCCATGCTGGCATGGCCTGGGACTCCTCTCTGGGACTCGCTGCCCCCATTCTAGCCTGGCCCGGGACTTCCTTCTTGGACTTGCTAACCCTGTGCCAGGCCTGGCCTGGGCTTTGCCACACCCTCACCCTGGCAGATTTGGTAAAAACTGAAAGAACTGCGAATGCTGAATATCAGATACAAAAAAATGAAATTGCTGGAAAAGCTCAGCAGGTCTGGCAGCATCTGTGGAGAGAAATCTGAGTTAACATTTCGGGTCAAGTGACCCTTCTTCAGACCCTTATTTCGTTCTGAGGAAAGGTCATTCAATACTTAACATTAACTGTGATTTCTCTCCACTGATGCTGCCAGATCTGCTGAGCTTTTCCAGCAATTTCATTTTTTTGTTTAGAGATTTGGTACTGAGATGTAATGTAGGAGTATACCTAAAAGGGAAATCAGAAGTGCAAAAAGGAGGCGTGAGATAGCTTTAGCGGATAGGCTTAAGGAGAATCCAAAGGATTTTATAGATATTTTAAGGACAAAAGGACATTTAGGGAGAGAATGGGACTCCTTAAAGACAGACAAGGCCACCTATGTGTGGGACCGCAGGAGATGGGCGAGATACTAGACAAATATTCTGCGTCAGTGTTTACTGTGAGAACGATATGGAAGATAGAAAACATGGGGAAATAAATAGACATATCTTGAAAAATAGGAGAAAATGAGGACTGCAGATGCTGGAGATCAGAGCTGAAAAATGTGTTGCTGGAAAAGCGCCGCAGGTCAGGCAGCATCCAAGGAGCAGGAGAAGGGCTTATGCCCGAAATGTCGATTCTCCTGTTCCTTGGATGCTGCGCATATCTTGAAAAATGTCCATATTACAGAGGAGGTGGTGCTGAACATCTTAAAACACATTAAGGTGGTGTGAAGGGTTTGGAGGGATATGGGCCAGGTGCTGGCAGGTGGGACAAGATTGGGTTGGGATGTCTGGTCGGCATGGACAGGTTGGACCGAAGGGTCTGTTTCCATGTACATCTCTATGACTCTAAGTCCCCAGGACCTGATCAGGTGTACTCTAGAACTTTGTGGGAAGCTGGGGAAGTGATTGCTGTGTCCTTTGCTGAGATTTTTATTATCATCAATAGTCACAGGTGAGGTGCTGGAAGACTGAAGGTTGGCTAACCTTTCAGAAAATTGGTAAAGAAAAGCTAAGGAACTATAGACCAATGAGCCTGACCAGTGGTGGACAAGTTTTTGGAGGGAATCCTGAAGGTCAGGACTTATTTGGAAAGGCAAAGACTGATTATGGATTGTCAACGTGGCTTTGTGCATGGGAAATCGTGTCTCACTACATTGAGGCTTTTTAAGAAGTGTTGAAGAGGATTGATGAGGGCAGAGTGGTGGACGTGATCTATATGAACATGATCTGTATGGACATCAGTAAGGCGTTCAACAAGATTCCTCATGGTAGACTAGTTAGCAAGGTTGGATCACATGCAACAGAGAGAGAACTAGGTATTTGGATACAGAACTGGCTTGAGGGTAGAAGTTAGAAGGGGGTGGTGGAGAGCTGCTTTTCAGACTGGATGCCTGTGACCAGTGGTGTGCCACAAGAATCGGTCCACTTTTATTTTGTCATTTATATAAATGATTTATACGTGGAGGTACGGTTAGTAAGTTTACAGATGACACCAAAATTGGAGGTGTAGTGGACAGCGAAGAAGGTTACCTCAGAGTACAGTGGGATCTTGATCAGATAGGTCAAGGGCCGAGGAGTGGCTGATGGAGTTTAATCTAAATAAATGTGAGGAGCTGCATTTTTTGGAAAGGCAAATCAGGGCAGGACTTAAAGACTTAATGGTAAGATCCTGTGGAGTGTTGCTGAACAAAGAGACCTTTGGAAAGCAAGTTTATAGTTCCTTGGAAATGGAGTCGCAGGTAGATAGCATAGTAAAGAAGGCATTTTGATTAGATTAGTATCCCTACAGTTTGGAAACAACAGAATTCATATAATTTGTCCTTTCTTTTCCCCCATTTGGTCTCCTACCAGTTTCCTTCCTTTTTTTGTTTGAATGGACATTTCCCAGATCTTTTCATGCTCTTAACTTATTCTGCTTTTGAACACTTTGTATTGGCTAATGTCGTTTGTTTTAAATTTATGCACTTTCAGATCATTCAACCATTAACTTGCTCTCTCTGTCTGTAATATCTGATATTTACTTTTCTTTTAGAGCAAACTTGAAAGATTGGATGGCCTACTCCTGTTCCATTTTGTCTTTCTCCTTTTTTAATATTGGTAAAAAAATTTATTAGTTTTCAGTTCTGTGCACACCAAAAATGTTAACTTATCCTTTCCAGATTCTGACTGATCAGTTTCTTACAGCAACTCATTACTTTTATGTCTAGCAATGTAGAACACGAGTAGGAATGCCTGAGTTCTCTGTTATTACATATGTACCACAACATCCTCAGGCCTTATGCAAAGGTTAAGGAGCTCAACTCATTAACTTGCATATGCCAACAATTGTAGGTACTGGTGATTTGATTCTAAAATTCTTCCCAACTGAGGCAACAGACTTTGAGTCTGACACAATTCAGCATAAACCAGGAACCAAAAATGTGCAAAACAATTATAATCAAAGCACACAGCTAGAACTTGAGGCAAATGTATGACATTTGGGCCAAGTTTGGCTGCTGCTCACCGACACAAGTTTAAATTATCACTTTGGAATTGGAATAAATTGGAATGAGGTCAGCCACGTGTACCAACATAGAATATGAATTCCCTGATTGGACCAGGTTAACAGCCCCAAATCAGGGAGCCGTGGCTAACAGACATAAACAGGAGTGTCAGGGATTCTGCTCACTCTAGGAGCTGGCTCTGCTAGCTGTGTCAGTGATATGTATTATTCACATGTCAATAAAAGATGACTTGGTAATGGGATATCAGCCTTCATGGAACATTTTCCATCTGTGAGGAAGAAAATATCTACCAAACTTTTCAGACTGTTTGAGGGCAGTGTTGGATTGCTGGTCAATGGCCCATCAGCTGGAGGCCCATTCAACCACTTAATTGAGGGTTTTTTCTTAGCTTCTCTGGAATTTAACGATTAGTGAGGGAGGTTTGTCCACTATATGGAGAGACTTCCAGCATCTTAGCGGCTGACTTCTTTGATCCATGATGAGCCTCAAGTGACAATGAATGCTCATGCGCCACCTGTCCTCAGGAATAGGCTTCTCTCCAGAGTCTACCTGACTTGCCCCCAGTTTTAACTTACTTGGTTTTGTGGGTGGATATCTATTAATGTGCCCTCACACTCCTAGTTGAGCCCAAGCAATATCCACTAAGGATGGGTACAGCAGCATGGAAATAACTTGGCAGTTTTGAGGTGATGTTGGCTAGTAATCCAGGCTATTTTTTTGCAACATAGGTTTGGATCCCACATGGCAACTGGTGAAATTTAAACTTAGTTCTAGAAAATTCTAGAAAAAATATCTATAAGCCTAGTTTCACTGATAGTGACCACCAACCTATAATCCATTGTCATGAAAATCCATCTGGCTCACTCAAGTATTTCAGGGAGGGAAATCTACCATCCGGAACTGATCTGGCCTACGTGCAGTTGTAGGTCTACAACAATGTGGTTTGTCTAACTGTCTTCTAAAATGATGTAGCAAACCACTCAATTCAACGGTAATTAGGTGAGGCAACAAATGCTGGTAACAAATCACATTGTGCCTGTCATTTTGAGTTAATCTGGTCAATGTGTTTTTAATTCACAGGATGTGGATTTCACTGGCAAGGGCAGCATTTATTGCCCAACCTTATTACGCTTGAGAAAATGGTGATGAACTAGCTTCTTGAATACTACTGAGTGGCTTACTTAGCTGTTTTATAGGATATTTAAATGTTAACTTAAATTAACTACATTGCTGTGGGTCTAGAGTCACATTTAGGGCAAATTAAGGACATCAAATTTCCTTCATGAAAGGACACCAGTAAATTCATTTGGATATGAAGACAATTTAGTTGTTCCATCTTATGCAACTGCATGCTTGAATTTCTTTTTTTTCTGATAATTGAAACCAAAAGTGAAATGGAGCCTTTGAACGTTACCCACTGCCTTTAGTATATTTAATTGATGAATGATGCATTTTTACATATGTGATTAAAAAGATTTTTGATATTTGCCCAAATTATGAATTTGTAGAGTCTTAAATGTGAAATGTATCTTGATGAAAAGCAAGATCAAAATCAAAATTATGCTCTTACTTTGAACTGTTGCTGAGAGACATGAAGTCTTATGAGTGGGTTTATACTAATTGACTAATGCTGTTCATCAAAATGAACTATTTCAATATGTATCACATGCACATAGTGTAATTCACGCAAATCATACTGTTTGATTTCTGTTTTTGTGTATAACGTAATGGTTTATTGTGCCTTATTTCTCAACAAAACTTGGCTAACCACAGAATTTCTCTGCTTGTATTTAGTCCATGTTGGTTCTGATCACTATGTTGTTTAAGATGGTGTTTCCCATCCTATCCCTCAAAAGCTCACTGGGGAATGTATCTTGCTAATGCTTGTTTAATCCTCCAAGAGGTGTTAATTGACAGGAGGCAGGATTTCTGCCCTTCCCTCAGGAGGAAGAACCACTTTGGAACTGCTTACTAATCTGATGGGCCAGCAATTTTGTAATCCAAAATACTAGGAGCACAACAAGTAGTCCCACCAGTCTAAATACTAGAATCCACAGGTCAGTGCAGGGTCTTGCAGCAATGTCAAGAGAGATGGCCCAATGGGTGATGAGATTGGGGGCCATACTGGCAAAGAAGGGGAGCAGGAGCAGTGGTGTGTCAGATCTGGAACAATGGTCCACAGAAATGGTGGGGTGCTGCAACAGGATGTATGAAATTCTTCTTCCAGGGAGCCTTCCTGGGCGGGAGAGGACCCAGTTCTGAACTGAGGCAGGCAGCCAATTTAAATGTTTATGTGCATAATTAGAGGTGATTTTTAGAGGACAGAGCAACATTTATCCAGTTGGAGCAACCCATGTGCAACCATCCCATGACTAGCAAGGCAGCCATTGAAACCAGAAACATCATACACTAAAGAGGGGATGCCAAGCGTTAAAGAGTGCTCCATAACCTCAATGATCCAGGTGGAGAGCTTTTCCCTTCAATCCTCTATCCTCTGTGAAATTATTATTTTCTAAGAGAACATCTATTTTGGGGTGTTCTAACAGTTTTCCATTGGTCTCTCCTGTTTGGGCTGCTGAGGCTTCAGGGCACCTAACCCCCTGATTAATCTTTCAGCATAGGGAGCCAGCCCACTGACCTAATTAGGCTGGTGAGCCCAGAGGTAGGCTGCATCCTAGAATGTGCTGGTTTTGCTGACAAGCAGTGTAGGCTTGGAACACTAATGGCAGAGTCTTTTTTTTCTTTATTCTTTCTTGCAATGTGGTTGTTTGGCTGCCCATCTCTAATTGCCTTTGGTTGAAAAGGCATTTAACAGCCAACCACGTTCCTAAGGTCTGGTGTTACATAGAGTTCCTTTCCTGACGGGGCATTAGTGAACCATATAGGTTCTTCTGACATTTTGATGATATGGTCACCATTACTGAGAATAGCTTTCAATTCCAGATTTTATTGTTTGTATTTAAATGTATTCTAGCCATAATGGAATTTGGACCTGTGTCCTCAGAGCATTAGCCTGGTTTGCCCAGTGACATTACCACTACACCACCCTCTCCTCAACAGGATGTAAAGCCTGTGGAAAAATGCTCCCCAAAATTGCATGTGTTGTAAGTTTGGTTACAGCAACCTGTGGAAAGGCTGGAATATTTGTCTTCATACTTTGTTGCAGCATTCCTGCATTTGAATTCATGATGGCATCACAAAGAGTGGGATTTTATTTGGATACTAGACTAATACTTCTATTAGATATAAAGATGTGTGCTCCTTCTAGTATTAACTACAGCTTATATTTGAACTTTAATTGTGAAGGATTAATGTCTTTCATTAATTTCTTTTTATTCCCTCAGAAACCCGCAAACATCCTAGTGATGGGGGAAGGACCAGAACGAGGACGTGTAAAAATAGGTATATATCACTGTATCTTGCTTTTTCGTGGGTACATTTTCTTCTGTGTGTAAATTTAAAGATTTGTAGGACTTTCTCTTAGACCACAAGAAAAAGGCCAACAAAGTTAATTTGAGAACACCAGGGCTTCTCTAGCACCACTATAATTGTTTGGAAGTTTCATATGAATTTATAAAGGCGTGTTTAGTCAAGTCACTTTAAACCTAACCTGAAAGCAAATAAACACATTTTGATTTGAAGTGGTGTTTATACAGCATATATTTCTTGTACCGACAGTTGAGAAACAGCCACGAGAAGAAAAAGAATGTTAATGATTTATAGTGTATTAAAGACATAGATGAGGGAACTAAACGTAATATTTCAAAATTTGCAGATGACACAAAGTTGATTGCAAGGGTGAGGTGTGAGGACAATGCAGCACTGTGATTTGGACAGGCTGTGAATGGGCAAATATATGGCAGAATTGAATTGAATTGAATTAATTGTCACGTGTACCGAGGCACAGTGAAAAGCTTTGTCTTGCAAGCAATACAGCACATCACACAGTTAAGTAGCATAGATAGGTAAATAATAGATAAACGGCAAAAACAAAAATACAGGTACAGGCAAATGTTAAGAGTTTGTGAGTCCATTCAGTATTCTAACATCAGTAGGGTAGAAACTGTTTCAAAACTGGCTGGTACATGTGTTCAGGCTTCTGTACCTTCTCCCCGATGGTAGAGGTTGTAGAAAAACATTGCCAGGGTGGGATGGATCTTTAAGACTGCTGGCAGCCTTTCCTTGACAGTGGGCCTGGTTGATGGATTCTATAGATGGGAGGTTGGCCTTTGTGATTGTCCGGGCTGAGTTCACCACTCTCTGTAACCGTCTCCGATCTTGAATAGTATTGTTGCCATGCCAGTAGTGATACATATGGACAGAATGCTCTCGATGGCGTACCTATTAATGTTGGCAAGGGTATTCGCCGTCATGCCAAATTTCCTCAGATGTCTGAGGAAGAAGAGACATTGTTGGGTCGTTGTGACTAGTTCGTCCACATGAAGAGTCCAAGAAAGCTTGTTGTGGATGACCACTCCCAGGAGCTTGACATTCTCCACTCATTCCACCTGTGTGCGGTTATGTGTAGGGGGACATGCGTGATATCCTGCTAAATGTCAATAATGAGTTCCTTGGTTTTGCTGGCATTGAGTGCTAGGTTGTTCTCAGTGCACCATTTTTCCAGGTCTTCCACCTCCCGTCTGTAATCTGTATCGTCACCATCTGAGATTCGACTGACTATGGTGGTGTCATCAGCAAACTTGTAAATGGCATTAGTCTGGTATTTGGCAACGCAGTCATGGGTATAAAGTGAGTACAGTACAGGGATGAGTACGCACCCCTGGGGGGACAAAGTGTTGAGTGTTAGTGAGGATGAAATATTGTCCCCAGTCTTCACATATTGTGGCCTGTGGGTCAGGAAACTGAGGATCCAGTTGCAGAGAGTGGGGCTTAGTCCGAGATCACTAAGTATAGTAATCAGTCTCAGGGGGATAATAGTGTTGACTACAGTTCAGCCTTCAATGAGTAGGGTTCTTACATAACTATTCTTGGTATCAGGATGTTCTGGGGAGGAGTGAAGGGAAAGTGATATGACATCTGACGTGGATCTGTTGGTCCGATAGGCAAATTGGAGTGGGTCAAGAGTAGTAGACAATAGACAATAGGTGCAGGAGTAGGCCATTCTGCCCTTCGAGCCTGCACCACCGTTCATTATGATCATGGCTGATCATCCTTAATCAGTATCCTGTTCCTGCCTTATCTCCATAACCCTTGATTCCACTATCCTTGAGAGCTCTACCCAACTCTTTCTTAAATGAACCCAGAGACTGGGCCTCCACTGCCCTCTGGGGAAGAGCATTCCACAGAGCCACCACTCTCTGGGTGAAGAAGTTTCTCCTCATCTCTGTCCTAAATGGTCTACCCCTTATTTTTAAGCTGTGTCCTCTGGTTCGGTGGGAGGCTGGAGTTGATTAATGCCATGACCAGCCTTTCAAAGCACTTCATGACCACCGAAGTTAGGGGCACTGGACGGTAATCATTGAGACATGCTGCTTGAGCTGCCTTTTGCACAGGGATGATGTTGGCTCTCTTGAAACAGGCAGGGACAGCAGCCTGCTGCAGGGAGAGGTTGAAGATGTCCGAGAAGACCTCTGCCAGTTGACCTGCGCATGCTCTGAGTGCACAGCCTGGTACTCTGTCTGGTCCCATCGCTTTCCTTGGACTCACATGAAGGAAAACTGACCTGACCTCTGATGCAGTGACTGTTGGAATAGGTCAGTCAGGACTTGTTGGAATAGGTGTTACCTCTCCGCTGAAATTCTGCTCAAAGCGAGCGTAGAAGGTGTTGAGACGATCTGAGAAAGACATGTCATCGTCTGCTTTCTTGCACTGTCTCTTTTTAGAACCTGTGATGTCATTTAGTCCTTGCCATAGTCGCTGGTTGTCCGTCTAGGTCTCTAGTTTGGATCGGTGTGGATCCTTGGCTGTCCTAATGGCTCTGTGAAGGTCATATTTGGAATCCTTATATTTGAGTGGGTCTCCTGATCTGAAGGCTTCACGCCTGGTTATTAGCAGGTTCTGTATGACCTGATTCATCCAGGATTTCCTGTTGGGAAACACCCAGCTTGACTTCCTCGGTATGTAGTCCTCCACACACTTGCATGATAAAGTCTGTGACGGTGGTGGTGTACTCATCCAAGGTACCTGCGGACTGTTTGAACATGGCCCAGTCAACCAATTCAGAACAGCACCAATATTGATCCTCTGCCTCCTCTGACCAGTACTGGACCTGTATCCTGCTTGCACATTTGCCTGTAAGCCAAGAGAAGAAATACGGCATTGTGGTCAGAGTTTCCGAAATGTGGACGGGGGATGGATTGGTAGGAAGCAATACAAAATGGATAAATATTAGCTTATCCACTTTAGTAGCAAAAATAGAAAGACACATTATTATTTGAAAAACATTAAATCAAGAAAGAGAAATGTTTAACAAGACCTAGACATTCCTCGTGCACCCAGTTGCTGAAAGTAAGTAGGCAGTAAAGAAAGCAAACTGTATGTTAACCTTTGTACTAAGAGGATTCAAATACAGGAACAAGGATGTCTAGCTGCAATTATACAGGGCATTGGTAAGGCCATACCTGGAATCTTGTGTGCAGTTTTGGTTTCTTTATCTGAGGAAGGATGCTCTTGCTGTCGAGGGAGCGCAGTGAAGGCTTACCAAACTGATTCCTGGATGACAGGACATGGGTTGGTTAGGATTCTATTCATTAGAGTTTAGAAGAATGAGGGAAGATCTCAGAGAAACCTAAAGAATTCTAACAGGATTAGACCAGTTGGATGCAAGAAGGATGTTTCCAATGATGGGGAAGTCCAGACCCAGAGGTCATAGTTTAATTATAAGGTGTAAACCTTTTAAGACTGAGATAAGGAGAAATTTCTTCACTCAGAATGGTGAGCTAGTAGAATTCACTACCACAGGAAGTGGTTGAGGTCAAAACATAATGTGTTCTCAAGAGGGAGGTGGATATAGATCTTCTGGCTAAAGGGATCAAGGGATATGTGGAGGTTTTAGATTAGATTAGATTACTTACAGTGTGGAAACAGGCCCTTCAGCCCAACAAGTCCACACCGCCCCGCGGAAGCACAACCCAACGATACCCCTACATACAGTCAGGGCAGTTACCTAACACTACGGGCAATTTAGCATGGCCAATTCACCTGACCTGCACATCTTTGGACTGTGGGAGGAAACCGGAGCACCCGGAGGAAACCCACGCAGACACGGGGAGAATGTGCAAACTCCACACAGTCAGTCGCCTGAGGCGGGTATTGAACCCGGGTCTCTGGCGCTGTGAGGCAGCAGTGCTAACCACTGTGCCACCGTGCCGCCCACCGTGGGTGTGCAGGATTAGGGTATCAAGTTCAATGATCAGCCATGATAATACTGAATGATAGAGCAGACTTGAGGGGTTGAATGGCCTACTCCTGCTGCTATATTCTATGTTAAGAAGGAACCCCACCCCCATTACAGCTTAGTTACCCATTATGAAAGCTTTACTTCACTTAACTGACATGGGGCAAATTTGCTTTTGATCATCACAATATCCATGATGCTTGCATTTGAATTCAGTTCGAATATAAGGAACTGGAGCAAAAATAGGCCATGCAGCCCCTTGAGCCTGTCGCACTACTAAACATGAGCATGGCTGAACTATCCCAGGCCCCAACTCCTCTTTCATGCCAGCTTAGCATAGCCATCAATACCCTGATAATTCAAAAATCTATCTTCTTCCTCTTTAAATACTTTCAGTGACCTAGCCTCATAATTTACTGGTGTAGAGATTTCCAGATATTTCACAACCCTTTGCATCTCAGTTTTAAATGAGTGTCGTCTTATTCTGTAACTGTATACCTTAGTTTGAGATGCCCCCATTAGTGGAATTAGCTTCTCAACAGCCACCCTGTCAAGTCTTCTCAGAATCCTGTATATGTAAATAAGATCACCTTTCATTCTTCTAAACTCAAATGAGTAAAAGTCTAACTTGCTTAACCATTCTTGTTAAGTCAATTCCATTGTCTCTGGAATCAGCCAAGCGAATCTCTTTTGAACTGCCTCCAATGGCAGTATATTCTTTCTTCAGGTATGAGGACCGAAACTGTACAAAGCCCCGTACAGTTGGAACAATAAAATCCAACATTCAATTTGCCATGTTAATTACTTACCGTACCGACATGCCAATGTTTGTGTTTCATGCACAAGAACTCCCAGATCTTTCTGTGCTGTGTTTTTTGGAGTCTGTCTCCATTCAAATAAGTCTATCTTTGATTTTTCTGACTAAAGTGCATGACCTTGCACTTCTTTACATTAACCTCCATCTGCCAAGTTTTTTGCCCCATCACTCAACCCATTTATATCCCCTTATAGATTCCTTATGTCCTCATGCCAACATGTTCCCCACCTAATTTTGTATCACTGGTAAATTTGGATGCATCACATTCTACCCTCTCCTCCAAGTCATTAACATATGTAGTAAATAATTGAGGCCTTAGGACTGATCCTTCTGTCACTCTACTAGTGATTCCTGACTCTCTCTATCCTGTGTGTTAACTAGTTTTCAATCAATGCTAATACACCAACCCCAATATTGTGAACTTCTATCTTGTGCATTAACTTTTGATGTGGCACCTGATTGAATGCCTTCAGAAAATCCAAATACACTAGATCTACTGATTTCCTTTTATCAACTCTACTTGTTATAGCCACTTCTTTTCTTCATGAGATCTGGGCATTTCTGGCAGAACCATAAATTGTTGTCCATTCCTATGTGCATTTGAGAAGATGATGATGAGCAACTACCTTGAACCTCCGTCAACCATGTGGTATACATACACCCACAAGTATTGTCAGGAAAGGCGTTCCAGGATTTTACTCCATTAATAGTTAAGACATAGCAATTGAGTTCCAAGTCCGGATTTAAAATGGAAATCAGCCACATAAATGCAGTGATGGTATCAAGCTTCTTGAGTAACCTTGGAGTTGCAGCCATCTAGGTAAGTGGGGAGTATTTCATCACACTCCTGACTTGTACTGTATGTATGGTGGACAGGAGTTATGGAGACAGGTGTTGATGAACTTGTTGTAGAATTCCTCGCCTCTGTCCTGCTCTTGCAGCCAATATATTCACATGGCTGGCCCCATTTTGGCAGTCAAGATGGCAGTCGAGTAGCAGGGCAGAGCTTGGGGCTCGTCTGCTCCTGTGTGCTTTTTTTATTCTTTTATTCTTTGCAGTTTTGCTCTTTATTTTCTTTTTTCTTGGTTTTCTTTTCTTTAAAGCCTGGAAAGTGCTGGGTGAAGGATGAGGTCTCCTGCAGCAGTGGCAGCAATGCCAGCAGTAACACCGGACATGGCTCCACCCCAGCCCGGGGTCACCCGGCAAGTGAGGAGCAGGTAGTGTTCAAGCTGAGCACATCTGCTCCAGGTCAGCTGCATTCATTTCCTGTCTCTCCTTTTTTTTTTTCTTTTTCTTTTCTTCATCCTCCTTGCATCGTGGGGAGGCCAGAGTGGTGACAGTGGGGACTTCTAGCTTCGTAGGCCGGATGCACGGAATGGCGGCGGGGCATGTGCTGCGGCGATGGTGGAGTGGGGACTGCGGGCTACTGCAGTAGGCCCAGAACATGGACTTCACGAAGTTAGGAGCAGTGTTTGGGACCCCGGCCAATAAAGATTATCTTATTTTATGTACTTCCTTTTATTCTTCTTATTTCTCAAATTGGTGCCAGATTGTGGTGACAGAATATGTTTCATTGTATCTCCCTAGATTATATGTGACAATCAATAAACAAGTAATTTTAACTTCTGGTCAATGCTAACACTCAGGATGTTGAGGGAGGTGGATTCAGGAGGGTAATGCCATTGAATGTCAAGGGCATTGGTTAGATTGTCTTTTGTTTGACATAACATTGCCTGCCACTTTCATGGTGTGAATGTTATTTGTTACTTGCCAGATCAAACCTGGACATTGTTCAGGTCTTGCTGAATATAGATACGGACTGCTTCAATAGTTAAGGAGTCATAACTGGTGCAATAATTAATGAACCTATCCACTTCTGACCTCATGATGGAGGTAACAATACCAACCTGAGGTTCACTGGTGAGATGTCCCGGAGCTGAGATGAGTGACTATCAAAAACCACAACCATATTCCTATGTGCTGGTATGACTCCAACCAATGCAGGAATGTCTCCTATTTTCCATTCATTCCAGTTTTGCTAGGGCTCCTTAATGCTGTGTCAAGTGCTGCCTTGATGTTAGGCAGTTCAAAAGAGATTCACTGGGCTGATTCCTTGGAAGGTGGGGTTGACTTATCAAGAACACCTAAAGAGATTAGACCTTTATTTTAAATTTGGTAGAAGAAGGGTAATCCACATTTGTGAGGAGATTCTGGTCAGGATTTCTTCAGTTGTGTGGAACTGTACTCCCATCATCACAACTTTTCATAGTGCAGAACTGTCAGAGGAAGGAAAACCACACCTTCTTCTTTTCATAGCAGTCAGCTGTTGTTTGCTGAAATGTAAAGGTCCAGATGCTATTTGATAGCAGCTGTCAAAGTGGCTAAGTACATAAAATAAAAGTGATTTCAGAGTGTTGCAAGGGTAGGTATCAGATGGGTTAGATGCCATGTAAGTAGGGTGCCAGCTCAGCAAGGGGTTCAGTGCCAGGGAATAGGGTGCCAGGTGGGTAGGATGTTGTGGGAAGGGGTAGTGCCAAGTTAGTAGGAAACAAGGTGACAATGAGCCAGATAAGCGATGCAGTGTGTAGGATTAGTTGGGGTGGTTGGAGAAATAGGGTCCAGAGGAGTTTAGATGGGTGTCGAGTCTGGCAGTGGTGGTAGTGTATGGTGAAATGTGTAGGCAGGGGAATTTGGGTCCAGTGGATAGGAAGGGTGCAGAGTAGTAATGTGTGGAGTGTGTCCATTGACAGAAGAAGAGGCAGGTTGATGATGGTGCTAATGGAAAAGAGGTTGTGTGCATTATAGAGGAAGGGGAAATGTGTCCAAAGGTGGGGGAAGGGATTCAGATGTGGAGCAGGGAAGGGCTCGGGTCCCAAGGGAATGTCGAGTCAGGGTCTGGGGTGTGAAGTAGTCTGGGGAGATGTAATTGGGGATATGTGAGGTAAATGTAGGGTCAATTGTATAGTTACTCAGATTTTAAACTATGCATTTGATAGCCTCTGAGTAACTGTTTACATCAGAACCCTCCAAATTCTCTGATCAAAACGAAGACACTCCAAGGATTCCAAGCCTAGAGAAATTGCCCAGCAGAATCTTCAATTTCCCAGGCAATTCCTTCAGAGTCTGCTATAATAGAGATTGTACAGGGTCCCCATGCACAACTCTCAACTATGTTGGAATAATGACTGTCTGGCCATTGGAAATTCTGGCCTAATGTTTCTTTTTATGAGAATAGCAAAACTAGAAGTGTCAATGCAAGGTAATCGAACAAGAAACTAAATAAGAAATCCAGAAAATATCTCTTTAGCTAACCTTTGGTACGAATGTTGAACTCACTACCACATGGAGTGATTGAAGTGAGTTTGAAGTATGGATGCGTTTAGAGGTAGCTTGACAGACATATGATGGAGGAAGGAGTAACTGGTTATAGTGTTAGGTTTAGATAAGAAACTTTGCAAGGAAGCTTAAGCATAAACACTGGCCTGACCTTATTAGACTGTAAAGACTGTTTATGAGCCTTTTTTTCCTGATGTGGAGGAGATTGTTTAGCTAAATTGACTAGATATGAAGTCTGCAGTTCAGAATAATGTGAGTAACATGTTTTTGAGCTGAGGCAGACTCAGAACCATTTTCTGTACCCTGCCCTGGCAAATGGAAGGCAGTGGCAAACTGCCACTGACAAAGATTCTAAATAATGCTCAGGGTGAAGCATTAGCAGACAATGAAGCAAGGAGTTGGCTTTGGACATGGAATAGAATAGAATATACAAGCATTGAAAGGTGTGATGACCACATAGTTCTTTTATAGATGATGCCCTGCCTTCTCGCTGACAACAGCATGGATTGTATTGTGTTACACTACAACCGTTGGTGAATGGGATAGATTGAGATCAGATATTATGCCAACATACATGTGCATTAGCAGATATTGCTACTCAATTGTTCTTAGCAAAGGAAGTAGGTTACTGGTTTCTTTGGACTGCTATGAGATTGTGTTTCTCACTGTTACTCACTACCCTAAACTGAAAGTCCCAAGTCAGTTGAGGGTAAAAGAAAGCTAATTTGTTTATGGTCACAATCTGTGCTAACTCTTCTTGACTAAGTTAAATAAGAGTGTTTTGTTTTCAAGCCTGAAAGTTGTTGCCACTGTGGAACCAAACACGAGTAACAGCTAATATCCTCAAGAAATAGAGATTCTGGGCATAAGGACGCTTGATTTCACGAACAGTTCACTTAAACAAGTAATTTGGTTGCTTGCTGTTGTAGGCCAACAATTATGCACATCACTAGAAAATTTTCATTTTTACCCACTTTAAATTATACCAGCAGGTTATTTGTTTTGTGTGTTAAACAGGTAAGGAAAAAAATGTTAATGCAAAATCAAAATAACAAATTGTTAAACAATGCTACATGTACTCAGCAGGTGAGGCAGCATCTGTATAGAGAAGGGGAGTTGATGTTTCATCATAAGGTGAAAACATTGTCTTGCATTCAGAGCAACAAATTTAACAATAATGATTTAACTTGTATTTAAGTTCTATGTTATTTAATATTCAAGTGTATTTAGTCAAATAATTGAAGTGCAAGGTAGGGAAAAAGATGAACTTAATGAGCAATCTCTGACGTAATCCCAAAATATTAAGAATGTTTTTCAGGAATTATGTTTAAGGATTTCGGAGATTTGTTTTTACTCCCATTTTAAGATATTGCAAGTAATGGATAATTTTGTTTAAATACTGAATGGCACCTCACTAAAATATTTTGGAAATATAATTATGTCTTATATAAACAGTACATATTTTCTTAAATGCATGTTTAGTTGAGATTATTCATTTGACAATAATTAAAAGGATAGTCATGTTTTAAATTGTAATTTACATATTTTTAATTTCCAGCGGACATGGGTTTTGCCAGACTGTTTAATTCTCCACTAAAGCCTTTGGCTGATTTGGATCCAGTAGTAGTAACATTTTGGTATCGTGCACCGGAGTTACTGCTTGGAGCCAGACATTATACAAAAGCAATTGGTAGGTTACTACTTTAGGTGCCTGCTTGAGAAACCAAGTGGATAATTTCATGCTTCACCACACAAAACTTCATTTGCCACTTTTTTTCAATCATTTGAACCAGTTTATATTCCTTGCAGCCTCTTCTTGATTCTTCACAAGATTCTTCACAACTTGCTTCTCTATCACAATATTTAAAATCTTCAGTCGTCTATAACATCATCACATCAGCAATCCACTTAGGCCCAATCTCCATCCGCTCCGACAACTAATTTAAATTAGGATGCATTGTGGAGAGAGCAGAATTTAAGAATGAAATATGCATATTTATTATATATACGCTGAGTAGAATTTAATGTTGATGACGGGTGTCTCACCTGCAAGCTGGAGAACCAGTAGAATCTGCATTTCACTACCTTTGCTGAAGACCTGCAGTAATTAGGTGTTCATCTGAGGCACTAGAATGTAGGATTGTGGGAGTGGAAATTCTATCCTCTTCCCAACTCCCCGAGAAGCTGCCTGTCAGTCAGAGTCTGGCAGCTCTCCATTACCTAACACACTATTGGGAAGAGTGGCTTCTGCCACAGATGTATCCACCAGAGGCCTACAATTGCTGAGGGATCCAGGCCACAGATGTGTGCGTGAAAAATGAAGTTGGTGAGGTGCGGTTTGTGGTAGTGAGGGGAGGAGGTTCTGAAGAAGGGGCAAGGGAGTGACTCTCTTTTCTGAACCTGGGTTCCTCAATTAGGTGGAGAAAGTGAGGACTGCAGATGCTGGAGATCACAGCTGAAAATGCGTTGCTGGAAAAGCGCTGCTGGTCAGGCAGCATCCAAGGAGCAGGAGAATCGACGTTTCGGGCATGAGCCCTTCTTCATTCCTGAAGAAGAGCTCATGCCTGAAACATCGATTCTCCTGCTCCTTGGATGCTGCCTGACCAGCAGCGCTTTTCCAGCAACATATTTTCAGTTTCCTCAATTAGGTGCTGAGTGCCTTTAACTGAGGGTGCTATTTCCCCAGAAGCTCCTGTATGGTGACTTCCCCACCAGTGGTGGCAGGACAAGGTCCTTAACAGATATAAAGCTCTCATTTAAGGCACTTGATAATCTTCCAGGTGGGAAGGCAGCCCTTGTACCTCCTGCTTTGAACTTAATCAGAAGGATGTGGGAAGGTGATTTGGCCCCCACCCTGTACCCTCCTGCTTGATAAATACCTTTCCAATTTAAAATTTGTAGCTTCACATTTCTTGGCTTGTTAGCCGACATGAGAATCGCAATATAATATTGTCCTATGCCCAGTTGTGATGAAGCAGGCAAAACCTTATGCTGCCTGTTCATTTCAAAGACTGTAACCTTCAGCCAAGTGTGAAACTAAGTCTGACCAGCTGTAAGATCAACAGGTCCAGGTGTGTGTATGGCTAGTATGATCTAATGTGGCAGTATATTTAGGCTGCAGCAGCTGGCAGAATTGTGAAAATAGACTTTGAGGGAAGCAATCATAGTAGCAATGCAACAACAAGCTAAGAGGGATACGAGATTCTCTGAACCACTGGAGGCATTTGTCTACGAGAGGTCATTTCTATGCAGGGACTGAGGATGTTTACAAGATCATGCAAGGGGAAAGGGAACAGATTACTTCAGAGATGAATTCCCGAATTGGGCCCTGAGAGCGTGGTTGCTAAAAATATTCATTGATCTCATCCAAGTGATCAAGGTCAGCGCATAGATTTTTCAACAAGGTTGCCTTCTCAACAGACCACCTCTCCCTTACACTGGTCTCTGCATCACACTCCAACACTCACGTAATAATAATCTCGAGCAATCGGAACTTGTATCGAACATTCATATACTCCTTTTCACTCTTGCACATTTAACACTGCTGCCAGATCTCATACCCACATAGAGTCATAGAATCGTAGAATCACACAGCATGGAAACAGACCAGTCCATGCCGATCATGATCCCAAACTAAACTAGTCCCGCTGCCTGCGCTTGGCCCATATCCCTCCAAACATTTCTTATTCATGTACTTATGTCTTTAAAACATTGTAACTGTACCTCCATCCACCATTTTCTATGGAAGTTTATTTCACACAGAAACCACTCTCTGTGTAAAACAAGGTTGCCATCATGTCTTTTAAAATCTTTCTGTTCTGACCTTAAAAATAAGACCCCTAGTCTTGAAATCTCCCAATCTACTGAAAGGACACTTGCCATTCACCTTATCTATATCTGTAAAGATTTATAAACCTCTCTAAGGTCACCCATCAACTTCCTGTGCTCCAGTAAAAAAAGTCCCAGCCTTTCCAGCCATTCCTCATAACTCAAACCCTCCATTCCTGGTAACATTTTGGTAAATCTCTTCTGAACCCTTTCCACAGGGTGACCAGAACTAGACACAGTACTCCAAAAGGGGCCTTTCCAGTGTCCTGTACAACCTCCCAACTTAATGTAACATCCCAACTCCTATAGTCAAAGATCTGAACAATGAAGACATGTGTGTTAAATGTCTTCTTAACCACCCTATCTATATGTATTGCAAACTTCAAAGCATTATGTACCTGAACCCCTGGGTCTCTCTCTTCCACAAACATCGACCTAAGGTCCTTCTTTTGAGGACCTTCTAAGTCCTTCCATTATTTGTTTTACCAAAATGCAAGACCTCACATTTATCTAAATTAAACTCCATCTGCCCATTGATCCAGTTGATCAAGATCTCTTTATAATCTTAGATAACATTCTTTTCTGTACACTATACCACAAATGTTGGTGTCATCTGCAAACTTAATTCACCACACCTTCTATATTCTCAAGGTGGAGGTGCCGGTGTTGGACTGGGGTGTACAAGTTAAAAATCACACAACACCAGGTTATAGTCTAACGGATTTATTTAGAAGCAGTAGCTTTCGGAGCGACGCTCCTTCATCAGGTTGTGGCGTATAAGATTGTAAGACACAATTTATAGCAAATGTTTACACTGCGATGTAACTAAAATTATATATTGAAAAAGATGGTTTGGTAAGTCATCTTTTAGAATGACCATTTCATGAAACCAACATGGTCATTCTAAAAGATGAGAGATTTAACAAATAATCCAGGTCTTTTTCAATATATAATTTCAGTTACATCACACTGTAAACTTTTGCTGTAAACATAATTCTATGTCTTACAATCTTATGCTCCACAACCACCTGATGACAGAGCAGCGCTCCGAAAGCTAGTGCTGCCAAATAAACCTGTTGGACTATAACCTGGTGTTATGATTCTTAACTTTCTATATTCTCATTTAAATCATTTATATAAATGATAAACAAAAGTGGACCCAGCACTGATCCCTTGAAGACTGTGGTCACAGGCCTCCAGTCCGAAAAACAACCCTCCACCATCACTCTTGTCTCCTGCCATTAAGCTAATTTTGTATCCAATGTGAACTTATTTTACTAATTACTGTACAATGTGGAACCTTATTCAAGGCTTCACTAAAGTCCAGATAAACAATGTCTACCATTTTTCCCTCATCGGCCTTCTTGGTTATTTCCTCAAAAAACTTAATCAAATTTGTGAGACACTATTTCCTTCGCACAAAACCACCCTCCAATGTGCATAAATCCTATCTTTCAGAATCACTTTCAACAAGTTACTCATCATCGAAGTCAGACTCATAGGTCTATATTTCCTAGCCTTCTCCTTGCATCCTTTCTTAAACAAAGGCACAACAATTGTACAATCCCATTGAGATGATCATTTTTTTAAATTTCTAATTTCACCCCATATATTTTCTGAAGAGGATTTTTCACAAATTATCTTCTCTAGTTGTAATAGTAATATTTTCCTTAATCACCACTCCCCCCTCCTCTTTTGTCTCTTTCTATCCCTCTTTCTATACTCCTTATAACACCTGATACCCGGAACATGAGTTGCCAGTTCTATAAGACCATAAGACCATAAGACCATAAGACATAGGAGTGGAAGTAAGGCCATTCGGCCCATCAAGTCCACTCCGCCATTCAATCATGGCTGATGCGCATTTCAGCTCCACTTACCAGCGTTCTCCCCGTAGCCCTTAATTCCTCGAGACAACAAGAATCTATCAATCTCGGCCTTGAAGACATTTAGCGTCCCGGCTTCCACTGCACTCCGTGGCAATGAATTCCACAGGCCCACCACTCTCTGGCTGAAGAAATGCCTCCGCATTTCTGTTCTGAAATGACCCCCTCTAATTCTAAGGCTGTGTCCACGGGTCCTAGTCTCCTCGTTTAACTGAAACAATTTCCTAGCATCCACCTTTTCCAAGCCATGTATTATTTTGTACGTCTCTATTAAGTCTCCCCTTAATCTTCTAAACTCCAACGAATACAATCCCAGTATCCTCAGCCGTTCCTCATATGTTAGACCTGTCATTCCAGGGATCATCCGTGTGAATCTCCGCTGGACACGTTCCAGTGCCAGTATGTCCTTCCTGAGGTGTGGGGACCAAAACTGGACACAGTACTCCAAATGGGAGTTCTCTCCACAGTTCTCTCCATCCCCCTTAGCGAAGTTTCCGTAATACCTATGATGTCCCAGTCCCATATTCCTAAACATACTATGAGTTCATTAGCCTTTCATGTAAAACCTGTTGCAGTGAAATAAATGCAGTTTACTTCTTCAGTTACTTTGATATCTGACTTGCTGTTGTCTGTCTTTTCTAATTAACTTGTTCTTTTCAGATTCAAAACCAATCCTCATTTATCTTTCTATTTACTGTATTAGTTAGGGTCCCTCCACCCCTCTCTGTAGTGAAATGAAGCTGAGTTTGATGGCTCTTTTCAAAGATGGGCTATGGATCAAATAGTCAATTTTTTCTGTGTTTTCAAATAGTTTACAATCTCCCTTCATTGAATTAGCAAATCTTCCCACTTGGATATTGGTTCCTTTCCAGTTCAGCTGAAACCCATCCTTTCTGAACAGGTCTTTTTTGTCCCAGAAGAGATGCCAATGATCCAAGAACCTGAATCCCTGAACATTACACCACCTGTTTAGCCATTGATTTATCTCCTTTATCCTTTTGTGCTTTCCCTCATTAAAGCTTGGGAGTAGACCAGAGATTAGTACTTTTGAGGTTCTGCTTTTTTTTGATCTTCTACCACTCTGTAAAGCCTTACTCTTTTCCCTGGCTATGTCATTCCTACCAATGTGTACAATAACTTCCAGTTTCTCACTCTCCCCTTTAACAATATGTTTCAAACATTTTGAGATGTCCTTAATCCAGGCACCAGGAAAGCAACACACTATCCTAGATTCACACTCACTGTTGCTGTGCTCTTGAGAGTCCCCTCCCCGTAATAATTATTCTTTTGAATTTGTCAAAGCCTGCCTAACATAGGGACTGTCTCTTCTATTTTCCTCTGAGAGACTATCCTTTTCAACAGTATCCAAAACTGAGTATCTGAGAGAGGAACAGCCACAGGAACCTTCTGAAATATCTTCTGATCTTTCCTGACAATCTTCCATCTATCTGTCTGAACCTGCTGTGTAATCACTTCTCTAAATCTACTAGCCAGCTGACACTGGTTCTTCTGCATTTCCTGCCAATTTCCCAGGTACTCCGCTTCGAAAGGTACTTCATCCAGACAAACTGCAACACACTCACTGATACTTTTTAATTTGTTCTTTGAGATGTGAACGTTGTTGGCATGTCCCTAATTGTCCCCAAGGAAGTAGAAGTGAGCTGCCTTATTGAACAAAGATGTGGAGGTGCGAGTATTGGGCTGGGGTGGACAAAATTAAAAATCTCACAACACCAGGTTATTATCCAACCAGTTTATTTGGAAGTACAAGCTTTTGGAGTGCTGCTCCATCGTCAGGTAGCTGGTGGAGCAGGATCATAGGACACAGAATTTATAGCAAAAGATTATAGTGTCATACAACTGATGCGATATATTGAAAAATCCTGCTCCTCTAGCTACCTGACGAAGGAGCAGCGCTCCGAAAGCTTGTACTTCCAAATAAACCTGTTGGATTATAATCTGGTGTTGTGTGATTTTTAACTTACTGAATCACTGCCGCCTCTTGCTTTAAGTACACTTGCTGGATTGTTTAGGAAGGAGTTCCACAATTTTGACCAAGATGTAATGAAAGAACAATGATACAGTTCAATATAAAAATACTGTGCTCAAAAATGTAATTTATAGCTCGTGATATTTTCACAGACCTGCTGCCCTTTTCTTTCTAGTTCATAGAAGGCAACACTTTGAAAGTGTTGTTGAAAGAACCTTATTGAGTTGCTGTAGTGCATCTTCCTGATACCTACTTTAGCTACCAAGTGTGGTGGAGGGCATAAATACTGAGGGAGGAGATATGCAGACAGATTTTTAATTAGTAATAGGTTGAAGAGTTATGGAGAGCTGGCAAGAAAGTGAAGTTGAGGTCAGCCACCATTGTATCAAATGATGGAGCAGGCTTGTTGGGCTGAAATGCCTAATCCTGCTCCTCATTCTTATTTTCTTAAGGTGGTGGATAAGGAGCTAATCAAGCGGGTTGCTTTGTCTTGGATAATTTTGACTGCTTGAGTGGTGTTGGAATCAGAAGAAAAAGTGAGGAAGTGGTGGATGTGAGCACAGTTACAACGTTTAAAAGACACTTGGACATATACATAAATAGGAAATATTTGGAGAGATATGGATGAGGAGCAGTCTGGTGGGACTAATTTAGTTTAGGATTAGATTCAGCATGGACTGGTTAGACCGAAAAGTTTCCATGCTGTGTGATTCTATGACTATGACAACTGTAGGTTCAGGTTGCTGATGTGTTTTCAGCATGGGATTCCTATGAAGATCTCTGAATGGTGGATAGGAAAACAGTGCGTTGCATGCTAAATTCATTGTAGGCCAGAAACCCGACTATATTCAACTATCAGCCCCTTTGTTGCTCACAATGTAGGCTGTTGGCTTCGTTTTCACAGAAAATATATGGAGTACTCAAATTACTGCAATCTCATTTTGTTGAAATGGAAATTTAACTTGTTGAATTCCAAGGAAAATAATTTGGAACTGCTGACAATTTGTAAGAAAGAAGGTTGTTGGAAATATACAACTGATCTAGACAGAGAAATCCTTTTTTCCAAACTCTGGTTACCTCTGCAGCAATGGCATAACAGAGTAATTGATAACGAAGTGCAGTAAAATATCCTAAGGTGATCCAAAAGTGCATAATCAGAAGAATATTCTCTGTTGTAAAAAGGTATATAAAATCTTAGTTCAAGATGTTATTTTTAAGATGTATCTTAAAGGAGACAGATGTGATAGACTGGGAAGGGAATTCAGACCTTATGAAGGGTGATCAAAGTGTTAAAACTATTAAACATATTTTCTAAACTAGTATTAATTTGTGTTTATAATTTTATTTTGATATATTACTGAGAATTTTGAAATAGACTTGTTTGTAGATATGTGCACATTTCATAATATCCTGTCTTTGTAATAACTTTGCTTCCTAATTTTTGTTGGTCTTTCCATGGATGAACTGATTCTTGATATACTTGGAAGATACTTAATATTGAGCTTTCCACACATGGTTTTTCAATTTTTTGACATTTTAGATAGCCCTGTATGCTTAGAATTTTAAAACAATTCCAGAATGTTCACAAGTTCTGTCTTGGGGATGATTATATTAATTTGTTTACATAACTCCACAGAGGCGGGTATCCTGTCACCAAATCCCTCTGCATTTACATGTGAAGAGTCCTTGACACTGCTTCTAACTTTCTCAGAGCCAGCCCTCAATGTGAACAGGATGTCTGACACTCCTTTTCTTTTTTCTTTTTTTTAATCAAAATAGAGTTGGAGGGGTCCCTAGAGTTTCTTTTTTTTATTAACCCCCACACTACCACCTATCTGCGGTAGTGCTTATTTTTTCCCCCAGCACCCATGGTGTGTGTGTGTGTGTGTGTGTGCAGGTGTGAGACACAAGGTGCACA
The DNA here is from genome assembly GCF_004010195.1 of Chiloscyllium plagiosum. Lineage (NCBI taxonomy): Eukaryota > Metazoa > Chordata > Chondrichthyes > Orectolobiformes > Hemiscylliidae > Chiloscyllium > Chiloscyllium plagiosum. The sequence goes on along the minus strand of NC_057712.1, from coordinate 114,000,847 downwards.
AATCTTTATTCAATTTCCACCACCAGAAAGGAAGGAAACACCCGAGTGGCCAGTGACAAGCACTGCCCTTCACGTCAAAGGGCAATGCTGTGTGATCAGACACTCCTTTTCTTATCTGTCAGCCAGGGCTCCTTGATTGGACCAGATTAACAGCCCCAATCAGGGGACTCATATTCTGTGGGATCCACCTGGCTGATCTCGTTGCAATCACCGAAGGTTCAAGAATAGGTTCATTTTAATAGGTCTATAGATAACTCAATTGATTAGGTTTAGTTAGTCATTGAGTCATCGAGATGTACAGCACAAACAGATCCTTTAATCCAACTTGTCCATGCCAACCAGATATCCTAAATTAATCTGGTCCCATTTGCCAGCAGTTGGCCCATATCTCTCTGAACCCTTTCTGTTCATATACCCAAACAGATGCCATTTAAATGTTGTAATCATACAAGCCTCCATCACCTCCTCCAGCAGCTCAATCCACACACGCACCACCATCTGCATGAAAGAAGTTGCTCCTTAGGCCCCTTTTAACTTTTCCCCTCTCACCTTAAACCTATGCCATCTAATTTTGGACTTTCCTGTCCTGGGGAAAAGACATTGACGATTCAATCTATCCATGCCCCTCATGATTTTATAGCCCTCTGTAAGGTCACTCCTCAACCTCCGACACTGCAGGGAAAATAGCCTCAGCCTATTCAGCCTCTCCCTGTAGCTCAAACCCTCGAATTCTGGCAACAGCCTTGTACCTCTTTTCTGAACTCTTTCAAGTTTCACAATATCTTTCCCATAGCAGGGAGACCAGAAGTGGAACTTGCATAGTTGGTTAATGGTGGCTTGTCTGCAAAAACTAAATAAAAACTTCACCTTTCTAGTCTTTATAGTCTAAATCCTGAGACTGGTAAACTACTTCTTCGAGATTATTCAAGTGACATACCGAAGGATTTTTTAACCTGACGCATTTGGTCAAGTATAGTTCAGTTACATGGTGCTTTTGTCAGTTGAATGACTCATTAAATGTGTTGTTCATTTTCCTTCTGTGACAGTAAATTAGCTCTTGATCTAAAAAGATATTTTACTTTTAAAAAGTGTTAAAGTTCACTGAACCCTTAATAAGTGCATGTGAAGTGGATAAAACCAATGGAACACAATGTACAATATAGGAAATGAGATGTAAAATGGATACCATATAAAATGGTAGTAAGTCCACATCTAAGGATTTGGTCTTTGAACAGTAAGAAAGATGTTGAGACAGAGTAGCTATGCAAACAGCTAAGCCTTAATTTGTTCTCTGCTGTCTCCTCTCCTGCCGCTATCTTGAGGCTAAAATATGATGGTATTTTGAGACTGCTGTCTTAGAAGTACCCTAAATGGTGGGTGTGCAAGGAATTGAAGCCAACCTATTGGATTGATGAGATATTTGGAGAGGTGGTAGAAAATGTAGAGGAGGGAGAATGGATATGCACTCACATGGGCAGCTTGTGATTAGTGGCGTCCACCTGGGACCTTTTACTGGCATCACAGCTTTTCATTTTGATCATAGGTGACTTGGTTGAAAGAATCAGCCATAAATAAAAACTTTTTGATGATAGCAAATTAGGTTGCAAGATAAATGAATGTGGGAGGAGAAAGTTGTAGAACAGAACATAGAACAGTACAGCACAGAACAGGCCCTTCAGCCCACGATGTTTTACTGACCATTGATCCTCATGTGAGGTAAACCTAATGTACGAACCCTCAAATTTCTGTGACCATATGCATGTTCAGTAGCCTCTTAAATATCCCCAATGACCTTGCTTCCACAACTGCTGCTGGCAATGCATTCCATGCTCTCACAACTCACTGCATAAAGAACCCGCTTCTGACATCCCCTCTATACTTTCCGCCAACCAGCTTAAAACTATGACCCCTCGTGTTAACAATTTCTGCCCTGGGAAAAAGTCTCTGGCTATCAACTCTATCTATGCTTCTCATTATCTTGTACACCTCAATTAGGTCCCCTCTCTTCCTTCTTTTTTCCAATGAAAAAAGTCCGAGCTTAGTCAACCTCTCTTCGTAAGATAAGCCCTCCATTTCCAGCATCCTGGTAAACCTCCTCTGAACCCTCTCCAAAGCATCCACATCTTTCCTATAATAGGGCGACCAGAACTGGACACCATATTCCAAGTGTGGTCTAACCAAAGTTTTATAGAGCTGCAACAAGACCTCACGGCCCTTAAACTCAATCCCCCTGTTAATGAAAGCCAAAACACCATATGCTTTCTTAACAACCCTGTCCACTTGGGTGGCAATTTTAAGGGATCTATGTACCTGCACACCAAACTCCTGCTGTTCCTCCACACTGACAAGAATCCTGTACTCAACTTTCAAGTTCGACCTTCCAAAATGCATCACCTCGCATTTATCCAGGTTGAACTCCACCTGCCACCTCTCAGCCCATCTCTGCATCTTGTCAATGTCACGCTGCAGCCTACAACAGTCCTCTATACTGTCAACTACACCTCCAACCTTTGTGTCGTCTGCAAACTTGCTAACCCATCCTTCAATCTCCTCATCCAAGTCATTAATAAAAATTACAAAGAGTAGAGGCCCAAGAACAGAGCCCTGTGGAACACCACTCATCACTGACTTCCAGGCAGAATACTTTCCTTCCACTACCACTCACTGTCTTCTGTCGACCAGCCAATTCTGTATCCAGACAGCTAAATTTCCCTGTATCCCATTCCTCCTGACCTTCTGAATGAGCCTACCATGGGAAACCTTATCAAATGCCTTGCTGAAATCCATCCACCACTCGACCCTCATCAACTTGCCTAGTAACATCCTCAAAGAAGTCAATAAGATTTGTGAGGCATGACCTGCCCCTCACAAAGCCGTGCTGACTGCATTTAATCAAGCCATGCTCTTCCAGATGGTCATAAATCCTATCCCCCAGAATCTTTTCTAACACCTTGCAGACGACAGACGTGAGACTGACTGGTCTGTAATTGCCGGGGATTTCCCTATTTCCTTTCTTGAATAGAGGAATTATATTTGCCTCTCTCCAGTCCTCAGGTACAACTCCGGTGGAGAGCGAGGATGCAAAGATCTGGTCTGGGCCTGGCGACTTGTCAATCTTAATGTTTGTCAAAATTTTCAGCACATCAGCTTCCTCAATCTCTATCCGTTCCAGCATACACACCTGCTCCTCAATGGTTTCATTCCGTACAAGGTCCATTTCTTTAGTAAAGACAGAAGCAAAAAACTTATTTAGGGCTTCCCCTACCTCCTCAGACTCTATACACAAGTTCTCTATGCTATCCCTGATCGGCCCTACTCTTTCTTTGATCATCCACTTATTCCTCACATATGTGTAAAATGCCTTTGGATTCTCCCTAATCCTTCCTGCCAAGCCTTTTTCGTGCCCCTTCCTGGCTCTCCTCAGACCATTTTTGAGCTCCTTCCTCGCCTGCCTGTAATCTGCTCGAGCTGAGCAAGACCCTTGCTTCCTCCACCTTACGTAAGCTGCCTTCTTTGTTTTGACTAGAAGCTCCTCTGCTCTTGTCATCCAAGGTTTCTTTATCTTACCCCTTCTTGCCTCTCTGAGGAACATATTTATGCATCACTCGCAATAACTGTTCCTAAACAGTCTCCACATGTCCATAGTGCCCTTTCCATGGAGCAATTGCTCCCAGTCCATGCTTCCCAACTCATGTCTGATAGCATCATAGTTTCCTTTTCCCCAATTAAATATCCTCCCATTGCGCCTGCTTCTCTCCTTCTCCATAGCTATGTAGAATGTGAGGCAGTTGTGGCCACTATCATCAAAATGCTCTCCCACCGCAAGATCTGACACCTGCCCCGGCTCATTGCTGAGCACCAAATCCAAAATGGCCTCTCCCCTCGTCGGCCTGTCAACGTACTGAGTTAGGAAACCCTCTTGAACACACCTTACAAAAACAGCTCCTTCCAAATCTTCTGCTCGAAGGAGGTTCCAATCAATATTGGGAAAGTTAAAGTCACCCATTACAACAAC